>NC_061087.1:99165096-99231030 GCF_015104395.2 Macrobrachium nipponense | reverse complement strand
CCTAAAAGGTTGACGAAAGGTTGTGAGTCTGGGGATGTGGGGAAATAGGATTGGTGACATTGGAAGAAGTTAGTTTATTGTTATGTAGACTAAGTATCTGATGGCTTTTGCAGGGAAAAATTGCAAGAATACTTATGGAGCATGCGAACTCCAGAAGGAGCTTTTCGTATGCATGAAGGAGGAGAAATTGACATTCGTGGCGTATACTGTGCGGTTTCTGTGGCACGTCTTACAAATATTTGTACCAGTCAACTTTTCGAAAATACTCCTCACTGGATAATGAGGTAAGGATTTGTAAAAGGTGTACAGTGTATTGTGGTGACTACAATACCTATTTAGTTCGTTATATTTCTGTTTTGATTAGAGTAGTACCGGATAGTTATACAAATTGATACCTGTTAGAAAATTGACAGTATCTTTTCCTTGATTAGGGAGGATGTTTTTGTGTACTGTATGACACTAAACTTATTTTCGTTGTTTGAAATCATTAGGTGGTGTGAAGCAATAACGTATGCTATGCCTGTCCTTTCGAAGATACAGCCATAGCTGTATCTAGTGAGGAAGGTTGATTATATGGAATTTTATGTGCTAAATTTGTGTAAAATAATTCATGAAAATATTTAAACTGTAATGGAGCAAAAAGATTATTATTTTCTGTAACATCCAGTCATGGAAGAGTGGTGCTGATTAATGTACATCATCAGATGTTTGTTATTTATCACTGTATTTTGTAAATGAAATATTTTCCATATTATTATCTCTTTTTATACCTAAGAACATAAGACCGTTTGGAAGCCTAAGAATTGAGAATTGAGGTTAAGGCACAGAATAATCTAAGCATCCCTTAAAGTTAGATTTGATATTAGTTATATTTTTTTTCAGGTGCCAATCATATGAAGGGGGCTTCAGTGGCGCCCCTGGTATGGAAGCTCATGGCGGCTATACTTTTTGTGGATTAGCAGCTTTAACACTTCTGAACTCCCACCACTTGTGCCACACTCCAGCTCTTCTGGTCAGTTTTATAATAATTGTAGACCAAGTAAGGGCTAGTGCCAACAGTGCACCTCATTTGGACTGTAGGCATTCCTTAAGGTTCTTTGCAGCATTCTTTCAGCCCTTAACTGCAATCCTTTTCATTCCTTGCACTGTCCTTCCGTTCATGTTATGTGCCATCTTACTTTCCACCTTTTGCTAATAATTGATTCATATTGCAACTGTGAGGTTTTCCTCTTGTTACACCTTTCTGACTTTTTACTGTCAGTTTCCACTTCATTGCTGAATGACCTAAATTCTACATTCTATTCTATAATAATGGTAGAAATGATAGGGTAACAGTAGTGTAATTACTTAATCAGAATATATTTTTTATGGCAGAATACTCACTGCATCTGGAGATCAATGATGTTGATGAGTACACCATTAGTGGAGATGATTGTAGTGGACATCATTTGCAAGCTGACAGTGGGTTGGTGCATAAGGTATCCTCTTGGTTAGAAAGATAAAGGAAAGTGGTCAAAGATTGTAACTTTGTAAGCCCAGGCATTGTGATGTAAAAAATCTTGAAACTTCTAAAAAAAAATGAAGGTCAATAATAATATTAGTTTTGGATTATGATATTCCATTCTGGAAACTTCTGAAAAACAAATTAAAAGTCAATTATAATACTATTAGGTTTGGATTATGAAATTCCATTGCTTGTCATCTCATCATTGTTTTTAGGTCAACTGTTCCCTTCATAGGGTTGTGCTTGAAATGAGTTACGTATCTCCACTCTTGGTTTGTGTACTTTTTGCCTTCACTCCTATTATGTCTATGTCTAGGCCATCGTATGCTACATCACCTTTTTTTATGATTATGTGTGTCTTCCTAAAGGTCTTCATCCTGCTACTTCAGTACTGCTTTTCTGACCAACTGTTCATCTCTTCCCATTTCCAAACCACCTCAATCTTTGAGATCAATTTTTATCCAGCCTCTGGACATGACATCTCCCTTTCAATTCTTTCATAATAGTACAATCTTCTCAGTGCACTCTGGCCAAAAATCTTTGCATTCTAGGGTCACACGTTTTCAAAATCTCCCTTTTCCTTGTTATTGACCATATTTCTGATGCATGGAGTAGTACAAAGTAGACATTATATATCAGTCATTTGTATCTGTTTATGGGATATATGTATATTTATCAGGACGTAACCTATTTTTCTCTAGCCATAACCAGTGTTTTCGATGCCTGCTTGTTCTTCTCGTGCTTCCCCATACTACAGGCCATGTGAACCTTACAGGCCTAAGTGATTGTCTATCTTCTTGACTCTTTTTCATACACTTCCTCGCATTCATGGCATTTCTTTTGTCCTTATTTTGTCCCTGGGTATGACTACCCATTTTACACAAGGTTAAGTAAATGTGAATTGTGATTACTTGGTTTGTATCCAGACTTGTTTTATTGTATAAACTTCATATGTGTAATGATTACATAATAAAAATATGGAATGTTAGTCCATATATATAAAAGACTAAAACTAAAGAGGTCAACCAGATTGCTTGCAGGAATGTGATCAGACTAGAGACGCTAAAGATGACGTATACAATAAAGTATGTAGGCTAAGTTGACATGCCGTCATCTGTGGTCATTCATTTGTTTTGAAACATTAGTCCAAGCTCCCTGCTTGAGACAACTACCGCGACCTATAATTCAAACGGCCTACGTGATCTATTGTGTGTCTCATTTTGTATGTATGTTCATATGTTCGAGCTACTGTCTGTTCCTTTATGACTGGTAACCGAGATGGTAGTAGAGGAGAATAGAGTTAGCTATCGTCATTAGAAGACCTGTACCTCTTTACTAAGCTTTATCATGTAGAGAGAATAGAATTAGCCATCATCATTGGCAGAAGCGATCAAGCTATCGTCATTAGAAGACCTGTACAATCCTACTTGATCTTCACCATGTAAACTCAGAAAATATAAGTATTTTTGTACTTCGTGGTTTCTACTAGATCCTCACCGAATCATCATGAGTTTAACACATCGTCGTCATAACCAAAGAAGATAATACCGACTTCGTAAGTGATCTACAAACCCCAAGACACTCCCATGAATATGGAAGTGCAATACCAACCGACTTAGCGTAAGATTATCGCAAGTCTAACATTACCTCATAGGGCGCCTTATTATACAAGGCAACAGCCCTAAAATATGTAGGCTCAACCTTAAAGCTTGAATGTTTCATGGTTAAATATGTCAGATTTATAAGCTGTTAATATTGATTTACCCAAACACCTAAGCAGCAGACTTGCAGAAAATGTTCATATGATTCAGGCCAACTTATATTGAATTACTATTGGTTTTTGACACAATTTCTGCCTTTTTCGAATTAGACGAGAAAAGAAATACATTTTCCTTTGTGAAAGTGATTTTTAAGTCAATAGCATGGTAGATTCCCATTTTTGTTTGTTTGTTTATGCTGCATGTTTTTTGTTACACCATTTTAATTTTGTCAACAATAATATAAACCAATCAACCTTTCCAGAGGTGGGCAGCTAATCGCCAGATGCCTTTTGAAGGAGGGTTTCAAGGACGTACTAACAAACTCGTAGATGGGTGCTATTCATTCTGGCAGGGAGGTCTGTTTCCCATCCTTCATTCACTACTTAGTGAGGAAGGTATGTATAGAAGACTTACTTTCCCAAGTAAGAAAATTAAACTATTATTTTTTTGTTCACTTCTTGCCTTTTTTTTTCCTTTTTGCATTTTTCCTTTTGCTTTCATATAGCTTTTCATTGTGAGATATACTACCTATGTTCTTTTGCCTGGGATTATAACTGAAAATGAAAAAGCAGAGCTTTTCTTTTAAAATGCTTTTAACACATTAGAACAATTTCTGTTTTTGACAATATGTACTACAGTATCTTGAAAACAGAAGCAAAGGTAAAAGAGGTACATATGTGAAATTTCCTTTTATGCTCTGCCTTTGAGGCCATTTGATATTCTTTATGTATATCAGGTGAATAAGAAATATAAAAAGTATGAGGGAACAGAGAAATTTTAACCAGGAAATTACATGAATACTTAAAAACTGCATGATGTTTCAATGGTGGATCAGTGGTCTTCAAGAATGAGCATTGATATGTAAATTCAGTAGCATATGACATGTAGGGTAGATTTTTTCCTGTATATTTGTTCAGCAATCAATGTGTTACTCATAGTGTTTTGAATAGGAATTAGAAAATTCAGAACTCTTTGAACTTGCTTCACAGATGCGTCAAGTTTAAGCTGCGATAAATGGATGTTTCAGCAAGAGGCACTTCAGGAGTACTTGCTTCTGTGTTGCCAGCATCCAAGGGGTGGCCTGATTGATAAACCTGGCAAGTATGTAATAATTCAGATTTCCTGTTTTGAAGATTTGGTACAATTATCAATACAGCACTCTGTATCATATCATATACATTCTCTTCATAATACATAACACGTCATAAATCTTGACATCTCGTGATACTGTATTCTTTGTATGTGGTTAAATGTTAAGCACAGTGCTAAGTAACTCGCACAGTAAAACATTTTTTGTGTGAATGTCCTAAACATAATCAGCAATGAATGTCAGGTTTAGGAAACAAATCAGTTAAAGAAATTTTGTCATAATCTCCAACGTTTTTCAGTAAACCCAATTATATAATCTGTAATTTAATTAGTAAAATCTAAACTTTATTGTTTATAAGGCCAAATCTTGTAGGTCAGCCCTGAGGGAGTTAAATAAATTAGCTTTGCACCAAAGTTGTGTTAATACAGTGGGCAGATACCAAAGAAAAAGGATTAAAAGCACAAGCCAAGAGATCAGTGCAGCTGGAGGTCAGAGAAATGCTGCAGAGAATCCTGAGTACCGTACATTGTGTGCTGCACAAGGCTGACTATAAGTGACTCATATGTTAGGTTCACAAACTTTATATTTGGATTATTGTGGCTCAGTGGTCTCACCTTAATATAGTAAATAAGACTTCATCACCTAAAGTACTGCTTTGCTTTCCTCCATTCCATTATCATATTCTTTTCAGGTCTCCAGACTTTTATCACACATGTTACACTCTGAGTGGCATGTCTGTAGCACAGCATTTTTCGAGTGGGTCTGTTCACAAGAAGTGTATAGTTGGGAAGCCTACCAATGAATTGGTAAGTAACGCGCTATGTTTTATATTCATAATTGGATTTGAGTACATCGTATTCTCTTGTTTCATTCATTACTGAAGAGTGGTTTCAGGTATAATAGTGTTATTTAATGATGATAGAATTACACTGTATTGTAATAAATTTGGTGTTATTCAATGGAGATAGATTTAAATTCTCAATGGAGATAGAATTAAATTGTTTGTAATAAGTATGGTGTTATTTAATGAGGATAGAGTTACATTGTGGTACAGAATATAGATTATTTTACATTTTGCTGGATTTAGAAGTGAATAATGGGAAATCATGTGTTAGTGTCCAGTTTATAAATGTGTACATGCTTTAAGGATATAAACATAAATGATGATAATGTAGGGCAGGTCCAAATTTAGTAATAAGTGAGGATGAGAAGTTGAAGCAGGAAAATTTTGAAGTTGCATGGCAGTTATGTTGGAAGAGAGCTCAGCATAGATTTGATGCAGAGTAGAAGATTAAAAGCCTCATGGCTGGGGCTTTTATGGTAGGCTACAAAGAACCTTTAGTATTGCTAACTGCATCACTTGAGTATGCTGTGGACAGAAGGCTTATTTGACTTGATAAGACAGAACCATTAAAAGAAGGCCAGGTCCTCAATAAAATGGACATTAAAAGCCATAATGGGCATAAGGTTGACAACAAAGTATTCACGTAACTGCATTTAGCCTTGGTGTCATTTCTTAGGTAGCTGTCATGGCCTCTGGTCATAACTCATTTTCAGAATGAATGGATTTCAAATATGGGATCTTACTGAAGGAATGTAAAGCAGTTTCTTCGATGACAATTTTTATGTCATTTACAGAAAACAACCAAAATCCAGTAGGTAGTAAGACTTAAGTATCACTGCCATCGTTAGGAAACAAGACTTGCGGGAATGTGACTGAAATTATCAGTGCCATTAGAATAATGTCTGTTCAGCTAGAGTTTAGTATTTGTTTCAAGAATCTTGATAATGTGACTCAAAATCTGTTAGTTCCATAGGAAGTTGTTATGGGATGCTTATCTTTGGTTTCTCTCACATCTGAGAAGATAATGTTTAATTACTTCAAGATTTTCTTACAGGTAAGCAGCAGCAAGTTGCTGTGGATGCAATCTTTAGTGAACCAAGATCTAATGTGTTGAGTTCCATAGGGTAGTATTCTTGGTCCATGTTATTTTTAGTGTATACTGTACAAGCGATATGGTTGTTGGCCTGGAAAACAAGGTTGTTCAGTATGCCAATGATGCATCACTTGTGGTTGCAATGAAGTCTCCACTTATGAGAAATGAAGCTGCCCTCAGCCTCAATTGGGACATGGACTGGATCAGGAAGTGGTGTACTCGGTGGGGTATGAGGCTGCGCTAAAACAAAAACACCCAATTTCCCACCCCATCATCCCCTTCAGGTGGATGGAACTTTGTTGATTGAGAAGCTTTAACTATTCTAGGTGTCACTTTTGAGAAACAATAATGAAAATTTCAGCAAATGCTGCTCATAAGTTAGGTTTTGCTCATAAGGCCTCATGTATTGATAACCTGTTTTAGGTCATTTGTACTTCCTTTATTGTAATACTGTTCTCATGTGTGAATGAATGTCTGCATGTGCCAGAGATTTATCTCTTTTAGATTGAGTGGTTCTTGGTGATAGGTTTCTGTTTCTGTTTCTTAATAGTAGCAGTTATGACTGTGACCATCAATGGATGGTCTCTTGTTTGTCACTTTTTTATAAGTTGTATTTCAACAGAGATCTTTCATTCACAGTTAATCCATGATCCCCTTTATGTGCCGAGAGCAACAGAGCAACAGATTTGGACTTGGAACAGCCTCCCAGAGGATGTTGTGCAATTGGAAATGTAGAAGTTCAAATGAATGCAATGCATTACTACCCTTATGCTATTCTAATTGGAATTTAATACATTTTTACCTCTCTATTTATTAATTTATTTTTTCTCATATAATAAGTGGGATCTCGTCTTTCTGTATTTCCCTTTACTTACTCTTACTTCCTTTGGAAGCTTGAATTTCAAATCAGTGGCCCCTGTGGGCTTGTTCCATTTCCATATGAATAGGTCTCATCTACTGAATAATAATAATGCGTAAACTGCAGTCAGGTAAGAGATATGTGATGCACCAGTTTGGTCTCCAAATATGTTGCTTTCTGTTCTAGACTTTCTCTTTGGGCTTAGATAGGAAGCTAAACTAACTCACAGTGATAATAAGTACAAGAAGTTTAAGATTATTCCTTGCGTTTTCTGTTATTCAACAGGCTTTGGTGCATCCCTTGTACAATGTTGGACTGGAAGCATCTATAAGTGCCAGTCAGCATTTCAACAACCTACCAGTGCCTCAGACAATTAAAGTAGAAGAGGAAGCTCCAGCCCAAAGTTGAGGAACATCTGTTTCTAGCCATTGTTTATGAGATGCATTAATGTTGAAACTTTATCACCATTACTGTTGTAAAACACATGAAAGAGATGAAGTTTTATTAGAAGTGGCATGATGTATTGTTAAATGTTGTTGGTATCAAGGGAATACTACTGTACTAACCTGCTGTAGTTTTCATCATTTTTAAAGATCTCAGAATATCTGATTTTGAAATTGAAGGGTCTTATCACTGTTTGAGATACAGTATTTGCAACATAAGTTTGCTCCTATGCCCTACAAAGGAATTATGCAAGCAGCTATCAAGGAGGGTCTGCAAAAAAAAAAGTGGAATTACTAAGAAATGGGCTACAGCCATTACTTGTGTGAGGTTGATCTCTTTTTACAAATTTGATGTTTGGCTGACTGTACAGTCATACTTTGTTACATATGTAAATACAAATTGTGACAATTTTATAAATTGTCAGTTGTTAGGAATTACAGTTTTTATCTTGTTAATATCGAGCTAAGTTGTTCTTGACAAAGGCCCAGGATAACCCCACAAGTTTCTCTTTAGTACAGTGTTGCCTTGCATTGGGAAGTACTGTACCACTGTATATGAGACAAGAGTATTCATATTTGTTTCCAAATATGAATGGAATGAAGGGAAACACTAAGAACTGTATATGGATTCATCACATTGTGTGCTAGTATTTTTTTTTAAACAGTGTCTTTAAATAGAAAAACCAAAGATGTACAGTATTGAATATCAGTAGGCATGTGATGACTCTTGGTTGCATTTCAGTTACTATAATCATGGTAACCTTGCACATGCTACTCAGGCTCTTGATATTTTTCAGAATGATTGTACAGTGTGAATTGAAGGTAAGGGATATGGTATTAATCATGAGAGTTAAAAGAAAACTCATAATCACTTGAGTAAATAAAATAAAATGGAAAAGTAAATCCACAATAACATGTCTGTTTGATATTGTTAAATAACAAGATTAAACACACACAATATTGTGGATATACTTTTCCAATCATGAGAAGATTAGCAATTTTAGTATTCTTTGACTAAAAGAAGTTGTAGGTCTGGGTCCTTCATTATAAAACAGTATAAAAATCATATTATCGTATATGAACAGCTGAGATGCTTGAATTAAGATTAAAATTTCATGGAATTAAGATTAAATTTCATGGAGGGCTGTTTTATTCCATGGGTTATCTCATACATTTGTGTTTTTCCCTGGATTGTTGGTATTGAAATGATGGTTTGATGGTGAAAATGGAATTAAAAAACAAAGTATTCTTTGATGTTAAATGCTCTGCAACAATACCACAATGTGTTCTAATGTACAGCTGTGCTAAGTTATCCTGTGCAGTTTTTAGATAGATGACTGGCCTCAGATATGGAGTAATTAAGAGATGACACTGTTTAGTGACTACAAAGGAACATTTATGATTTTAACTAATGGAGAGTAGAAGAAAACAAGCTGTGAGTGCAACCCATCAACGCTTACTTGAAAATGTTGTTTGTGCATTTTTTTTATTTAGTAAGAAAAAAAAAAAGAGGATACTCTTTTATGTAGTGGCGATTACACTGTAGTTTATGTACTTAGAATTGTGAAATATGCCCTTTATTTATTTATTTTTTTTTTTTTTTCCATGATAGAAATTGAGGTTTATCTCAAATCTGGCATTACATGCTCCCCTGGTTAGTCACCAGTTACATTACTAGTTACATTACCTTAAAATATTCAGAACCACATAGTATATTTTCTTCATGATTTTTATGTTGTTTCTATCTTTTTGTATCCTGATTCATCAAGAATGTATATTCTTTAGTTCTTTTTTAACATTATGTCCGTCCCTTTTTCCAATGTGTATTAGTGTTTATAAAGCTGACCTGTGTTCTTACATGTTTTTCATGAGACCCAATGGATAGTATGATATATTTATAACATTTTTTTTATATGAATTCACCTTATGAAATTATCAATATGTCTATATACCTTATGAAATTATCAATATGTAATTGCCATAGTACCCAGACATTTGCAATAGTAATGGAACAGGTAGTATGTAGATGGAAAGACTTCTTTTCTTGCCCTGTATGGGTGTAAGCGTTAGTTATGATTGTTTGAGATATTGCAGTAAAGTTTTTATTATTAGAAGGAAGTCAGTGATGCAAAATTTGTCATAAGAAAGAGAAGCCTGTATTGCTCAAGGCACTCATACAATGATTTTTTAATTTAATTTTGATTTTAAACAAATGAATTAAGGTCATAAGCAGCCTAATCAGCAGGAGGTTGGAAATTTTAAGCTTCTGTCACATCTCCTGGTATTAATAACTTGTCTTTTCATGTCGCCTTTTAAAAAGTAGTGGTTGAACCTTTCCTTTTTATTATATTTTAAGATGTAATTTCCATAGCCTATTTTTGAGGAAATTTTTCCCCATGATAAAATTTTTATACTGCTAGTCAAAAGTGACTACTATGCTTTTCATTATTTACCAGCTTATATTACTAGCTTTTATAGAGAACCCTTACATTATCATTATGTATTGGCAGCTCAAAAGTATGACCATGACATGGTGTTATGAGGTAAGGACTATAAGTGATGTACACATTGGCAATGTTGGAGCTGTCTAAAGGTGCTGATCATGTAAGAGCTCTTTCGTATGCTTAGTTGCAGTAGTCAAATATGATGCCTGATAGCAGCTTGACCATGGATTGGCTCTAGTCAGTATATTTCTGTATTTTTCTGGTGGTGCCTAAGCTAGGCATCTTTTACTACTATCCATATCAAACATAACTTTCTGTAACTGGATCATATTGTTGAAGGAAAAGTCTGAAGGATAGCAAAGTAAGATACGTAGTAGGACTTTAGTTCTAGCAACGATAAAATGCTTTGTTACTGACTTCCTAAAATTGGCAGCAAGAGTTTTTACTGACATTGGGTATTTTTCATCCTGTATGCATTTATGGTAAATTTGAAAGAATATTTATGCCCTCATGGAAATACAAATCCATTGTAGAAAACACTTTCACTCATACTCATTAACCTTATGTATTCTCTTAACAGTCTGCAAGAGTACTCATATTTGAAGACCAAGCAAGTGGCTTACATCAACCTTCCTTTTATACAAATTAGTTTGGAAATTAATTTTTCTTGATACTGTTCAGTCTTAATGTCTAATATGGCCTTCATCCTGGAATGCAGTACATCATGATTCTCATTCTCCTCTACGATGGTTAAACTCTGAAAATACTCTGTATAATACTAAAACAATTGGAATCTGCTTTTGCCAGTTATAAGTATGGATTCTCTGAAGCTGCAAAGCAAAATCAGTGTTACTTATCTACTGTTACTCACAAATGTTAATCCTTTCTCAGGAACTTGGGTGATTTGCCACTGCTCATGGCACCTCTAAAGGTTTAGATGGGTTCTGACATAATGCTCTTGATTTACAGCTACACTCCTATGTAAACTCATTTCAAGTATTGTATGACTATATTGGGTCAAGTTACTGTTTGCAATATGCATTATGTAGTACACTGTAGACAGTAACTAAAGATTCTTTATAGTCATCCTTTGTCTCCTGTGGCATTCCTCCCTGCCTTGTATCTTTCATCCATTTACTGTGGTGATTTTTTTTTTCTGTTAGCTATCTAAGCTCTTAACTTTTTATTGTGTTTAATTTTCAATTCTGTTTTTAAGTAATGTTTTTCTAGTAGCTCATGAAGTTTAACAATGTGACTTTTGTAGTTATGCTACACTACATTATGATAAAAACTGTTCTGATTGCTCCATTTCTGTTGTACCACTGTAGTTGATATTACTTGTGCAGTCCCCACCCTTGTCTAGTGATATGCCTTCACTTTACTACTAACCAAACACCTTAGTGGTTTAAACCCTTAACATCCACATTATTCCTATCTTCACAGATCTTGTTCCTCAACTTTTTAGTTCACATTGGAAAACTGATTTTCAGTTATGTCTCATCTTCAAAACATTCTCATTCCTGTTCATTTTTGGGATCTAGTTCCCAGTCTCACAGTCTCATGTGAAGCTACTAATGGAGAACTAGGTAATGTATATGGGTTGGATGTGTTTCATTGCTTAAAAATGGGTCTGTAGTTTTCCTTAACCTTATTTGATATGATGCAATTCCCCAGTAATATTCATGGATTTTGAATTTGCATTCATATTTATCATCATTTGGTTTTAGATGTAAAAGAATCTGTAGGAAGGATCTCCTCTCTGAGGAGCTCCTGATTTATGTGGGACTAGATTCCCTTTGGAATACCATTTTAGAATTGAGCAACTCCACACATCACTTGATTGCTGGATTGGAGGCTCCCATCTAATCTGCACTGTTCTGCAGCTGGTTAGCTTTCCGCACACTGTTCTTGATGACTAAAATAAAGCTCTTCAACCTAATCAGTTCCATTGTTAAACTGGGTGGCTCTCTGCATACAATTCTAATCAGCACTGTTCTAAAACTCATTAGCTATACATACACCGTTCTTAATTGCTGAATAAATGATTCCATCTCATCAGTACTTTTTAAAATCCAGCTAGCTCTTCATGCAACATTCTTGATTGCTGAAATTATGCTCCTAACCTAATTAGTAATTCTAAAATGGGGTGGCTCTCCATGCATCACTTTTGATTGCTGAATGTCAGTGGCATGAGTGATTTTGGTTGCCCAACATTTTGTACAGGATAACATCTGTCAAATTAAAAGTGGGAGGATGAATGCCATGTTTTGGCAGAAGGTTAGGAATAGGATAAGGTTAAATATTTCAGTTAAAGAAGCAATAAAATTACTTGTTTAAGAAAGTGCTGGAATGCTGGTGAATCATAGTAACAGAAAAAAGAAAAAAAATTATTGTATATAGGGTCTGTACTTCTGTAAGCAGCAAAGGCAATTCCATTTGTGAAGATGAAAATTCTGAAGAAAATTCATTTCAAAATTTTGAGATTCTGGTTTGAATTCCAGTAGAAGATACTGAGAGATGAGGTTTCCTAAAGGCCTGTTCACGCGATCAGGCCTGATCGTGGACCTCCCCTCTAACGGGCACACTTGACGGGCAAAGCGTCAAATTGCCCGATGGGTCTTGCAGCAAAATCACCATGGTGGTGCCCGATGGATTGAGCTTCGACCCTGGCAGACGTACGTTAACCGTATGCATTTCTTTTACTGAGCCATTTTTTGCACCATATTCTCTTCTTTTTCATCACACACAAAGCAATTATCATGCTACACAATATCTTCTTCTTTGTGGTAGGCACCATGTTTATCGTACCGCACTGAACACACTATACTGGCATCGTCGGGCACGCCCACCTTTCCATCGCCTCACCCGTGTGGATAACATTCATGGGTAAGCCTGCCAGAATTTGCCCGTCAACCCCGGAGCACGCCGATCAGGCCCGCTCGTGTGGACAGGCCTCAAGACAGGGAAATAGACACACACAGTATTCCAAATCTAGGGATAAGCACTATTACAAGCTGCCATTTGCACTCATTTTTGTTTACATTGATGATGATTCCAAAGGTATATCCTGCTCTATGAAGATTATATTTTCTTTGAGAAATAATTTTTATGGTTATTTCCTCAAAGCCTGACCTATACAGTTGAAGAAGTAAAAGCTGGTGAAGAGGATGTTGCACATTATTTTGAATTTTGCAAAATTAGTAATTGGCATCTGTGGATGAAAGTGTTTCCATTTTGCCTGCAGTGTCTAGGATTGTAACTCCTATGTCTGTCTGTCTGATATGATAGAGTTCTCATTCATTAATACTGGTTCACCAGTGAAGAAGGAATGGTAAGTTTGGCATCTGCATTTGTCAAGGTGACAAATTCAGGTCATAAAGAAACTATTTGAAATGAAATTTCAGATCACAATGAAAGAACTGAGTGAACTCTATCAACTTGGGAATTTTCTTTGATTTGATGGTGTTTTAACTTGAGGATGTTTCTGCTTCCAAATTAGCTGATTTCATCTCTTTATGTCTGTCATGCGCAGATATACAGTATGTACTACTATGTAGTAGGGTTGTGGTATCATTAGAAAGAAAAGGAGATATTTTTCCAAAGGTGGAAAGGAACTAGAATCTGAGAGATGACATTTTGTTGTACTGCAGTAACTGACATTAACCATTGCACATTATAAACTCTCTCTTTGACAACATACAGCAACACCTAATCAGACCCCTGGATAATTAAACCTGGCATTGAGAGCTTTGGCTATCGGAATGGATTTACGTGTATTGACTTGGCGAATAAATAAGTGTCAATGCAAGGTGCAGTGACTTGGATAACTATGGTTGTATGGGTAGTCAGATGCCAATAGTATTTGTGGGGGATGTCTACCACAACTATAGCAAATAGCTCAAATCCATGAATACTTATAACCACTCTAAAAATGCTTAGAAATGCCTATTTTGATAGTTCAAACACAAAAAAAACACTAAAAATACTTATACCTGAGTATTTTAATAGTTTTATCACAAAAAGTGCATCTAGTCATGAAAATTATATGAAAATACAGTAATGAGTGAATATTTCTTGGTGAAAAATACTGCAAACAGGCGAATTTTCAGCAAATAATGTGTACATTTACTTGTTCCACAGAGGAATCCGCAAATAGGCGAGTCCACAAATAGTGGGGGTTGAGTGTACATAAGAGGTGGCTGCATGGTGAGTGGTCATACTCAGATAATTGCTATAACTTACTAGAAATGATTATACTTGAGTACAAAGCCTACTTTGCATTTTTCCCAATCAAGAATCCTGTATTTGGATATTCAAGGGGTCTGTTGTTAGATCATTGAGCAAAATTTTGGTTCAAGGACTACACACTTTATTTAGATATGAAAACTAAGTTGGGAAATGTTGCAATTAGACAGCCAAGTGAGCAGAGAACAATGAAAATAGACTAAAGACAGTGAGCAATGTGGATGAGGTCATATGGCTCTTCACTAATGACAGCAGTGAACTAATCAAGGATAACTGTAAACCCTTTCTCTCTCTGGTGTTTGGGTTTCAAAGGAATGCGTCTAAGACTGCACACTAACCATTGCTTTTATTATATGCTGAGCTTACCTCCAGTACTAATAACTGTGCCTAGATTTAATGACTGCCCTTGTTGACTCCAACTGATTTTTTAGAAATACAGAAGTTCCAGGAAATTCTTCAAAAAGGGAAGTTCCAGGAAATTCTTCAAAAAGGGACTGACTTTTTATTTGCTTCCAGTGAATAAAATCTTCCACTTTTTCAAGCAATATCCATTATGCTAAGGTGAATAGAAACATTTGTAAATACAGTACATAACGTGAAAATGATATACTGGAGAGATGATTTATGACACAGGCAATTCACGCCTTGTAAATACGTATAGCACAGAGTATTATGTGTTACCCAAAATTGTACTGGAAGAGTAATGTTACCTTTACTTTTAGTCAATATAAAGCTGCGAGGTTTACAATTGTACGGTATAATTAATTAATATACAGCTGTGACCTTTAAAACAAGGTTTTTTGGTCTTAATGGAATATGGATAAGATAACTGGTCATGTTATGAGTGACATCAAAATTAAAGGAATGCAAAACTATTTTGTGAATTGCAACATTTAATCATGAAATGTAAGGTTCTCTAAACAAGGCTTTAAATCTTGCTTTAATACCGTCGAAAGTTAGCGAAGGAATTTTCCTTTGCAGAAGGATGTATTTGTGAAATGTATGTTAAAACATTATCAATAAGTTGCTAAGATTGCACCCACACGAATTATGGTAAATACTAATTGTTTTGTGTTGTGAATTTTGTATATTGTTGTAATGTATTTGGTGGCAAGATGTTTTAGTGTTAAAAGTTGATTTTGTATGAGTTTTAAGTTACAGTAGGTTACTGTGTTATCACTTCTGCTTCTACATGAAAATTTAGATAATAACTAAGTAACAGCATAACTAACATTTAGGAGATATTTTTACTTACAGTAAGTACAGTGATCAAGTGCCCCAGGTTGTGTACAGATACTGTAATTTACTGGGGATTGCAAATGAATCTTGAATTTCAATTTTTATAGTTCCTCTGGGGTGTAGCATCAATTGAAAAAAGAACATTACTGACCTGGCAGATTAATAGATAAGAGCAAGTTATCCCTCAATCTGTTGCTACTCTGGGTAGCGTAACACATCTCGTCGTAATCCGTCATATCCCATTGCATGAATAGTAGTGCCTTTGGATTGTCTATTTAGTAGTGACTGACGAGGGTATTAGGCATATTCAATGATTAGTAACTATTAAGCCAGGAGGAGGAAAAGCCTTTTTCTTTTAGGGCTAAAACTAGTTGTAATAAAGTGGTAAGACAATGTATGTGATACCCATCCATCAGTTTTATTTTCATCAGTTAAATGCTCTGTACATTTACGTAGGTTATTTTACAAAGGGAACTATATAGTATGTAACTTTGGGGATTTATCTCGGAATTTTTGTTTTGTTTTCTCGCCCTCTCTTGCTTTGTCTCATGTTTGGTGAATTTTCTGCACAGGTTCTACTCATCAGGTAACTTAGATTGATGATTTACAATGACCTAATATTTCATTTCACATATTCCTTCAAAAATTCACAGTTCCAGTTCTACTGTATCACTCGTTTGATAAATGCTATCCAGCAATCTTTACCAAGAATGGGACTTATCATGTTTTAGCAGAACTGATTGTGCTAAATAGACTTTGTAATCAGTAACTTAAATCATTTAACTAGAATTTTGGTAGGACCCTAAAAGAACAGTGAAGGTGAAGCACAGGTAACAGAGTTGTATAATCTTAGCCTTAATTCTAATTTTTCACATTCACATAAGTACTACTCTGAGAGGTTTTTTCCTATACGTACAGTATACCTTTACTAAGAATGGCAGCTGTCATTGCCATATACTATTCCTTTCTTTCATGTTGCAAATATTTTGCAGACTGGCAGAATTGCAAGAGATTTGCTTGTAGATATTTATTCTTGCAATTTTTTCTGTTCACGATGTATAATGAAATAGACAATACCATTGATGATATGATGTCTTTTTAATTGCCTTTCCAGATTTGTGTATTATTTATTTAATCAATTAATGGAAAACTTAATATTCTTTGTTCTAGTTTGGCACCCTTTCTATACCATGCCTGTGTTCTTATTCTTTAACTGATTTTAATACTTTGTTATTGTGAGATAAATGAATTATATAGACTAATCATAGAGGTAAGTCATAAAGACTCATATAGAGGGCTTCATGATTTCATAAATGCACCTGCGAAGGATCATCATAAGATATATAAATATTAATAGTTAATGGTTAAATGTCTAATCTGATATATGTCATTGACAGATATTTAAAGTAAAGATTTATACAGTAGTACCTCGTATTTCGAACTTAATAATCCGTTCCAGAAGGCTGTTCGAAGTACGATTTTTTCAAAATATGAAACAAATATCCCCATAAGAAATAAAGGGAATCAGGATAATTCGTTCCAGCCAACCCAAAAAGTCCCCCTTTTCACATTTTTTCTATTATTAATGTGTTCAAAATATATGAAGTAAAATGTTCTAAATTTTATTTTTTCTGTGTGATTTACTTTACGAACTGTTTGGTAAAAATGGCGCCCGGCCGGCTGGGGGATGGAGGGAGGAGAGACGGGAACCTTTTTGAACAAACCGAATTGATTGCAGTATGCAAAGGTTGATAACAAAATACATTTTATTCACATTAGGTACACAGATAATTAAAGGAATCGATAGTGTGTGTGTGTGTGTCCGATTGTGTCTGAGAGAGAGAGAGAGAGAGAGAGAGTTTACACTTTGTTCCTAAGTGCACGAAATTGATTAATTATGCCACAATACATCAACTTACTGTTGGCAAACGGCAAACTTTTAAAACAAACATGAAGATTTTACAAACAAATAAGTAATAAGTCAAGAATGCAAGAAAAGGAAAGAGAAATAAAATAACTTTTCACAAGGAAGCCTTAAACAAACAATCGAAGGCATGCAGAAACTGAAAGCGGAGCCAGTTTGTTTATTACAGAGCTGGGTTACTTTTACAGTAGTAAAAATATCGTAAAAAGCAATTACCACTAGAATGGTATTTTACCGTAACAAAAATAAAAGTGATTTGGGCAGATCGAGTGTAAGTGAAAGAAATGGGGAATAATCATCCCAGATCAGCTAATAAGTCAATGGGAAGCAGAGCCGTTCTCTCTCTCTCTCTTAGCGCACCGAACACTGACTCGAGCAAGCGTTTTTTTTTTTTTTTTACAGTTGCATTTGTTATCATGTTTTATCATTATGTTAAATTTATTGTGAAATATTATTTATGTGGATTGGTACTGCTTTTACGTACATATTATAGTAAATATTTTACTGTCTCTTCAAATATTTTACTGTCTTCTTCTCTCCTCAACAATACCACGACGCACGATAACTTGAAATCATTCATTCATTATTCCTAAAAAAAAAATATATAAACGCTACCTCCTCTACCCCAAGTTAACTGTGTATCGCCGCAATGAGGAATTATTTTGTTAATCATTTGTGCTAAGTTTTATTGTGAAAAGCTTTGTTCTTTCATTTACTATTTTGTTAATATTGTTCAACTCAGGTCCAAAGAGTAGAGGAGGTCTTGTCAGCGCTGACCCAAAATAAGCTTCTGTCAGGTCGAGAGCCTGACGTCAACTCAACTACCACGAGGAAGGTCCTTATTAATCCAATGGATAACAACAAATACTATACGTGTTTGCGGATGCTCTACATCTAGTTAATCTTTATAGAAATAATTCTCTTGACCAAGGATTCATATGGCCGGATGGTACAGTTGCCTCAGTGTTCCTTTACCCAGTCCCCTTCTGTTCCAGATAATGGTCTAGTAACAGCAATGAAGCCTGTTTGTCTTGTAACGACGGATGTGAATGGTCGAGCTATTGATGCCAATATTCATATTTTCTAATTCCTACTGTAGACAATATGTTAATGCTATACGAATAATAGTTCACATTACCAGTGAACCGAGTCGATATTAAACAAATAGAAAAATAGTATAGTAGCAGAGCAATAACAACAGTAATGGTAAAATCATATTCAGTCCTTATTAACCATAATCGTCAACCTTTGTTGAAGTTTGTTCCATTCAGGTGTGGCTGTGCAGGCGCTTGCTGGGATCCTACTTTTGTTCATGGTAGATCATTATTAGGTGTCAATTTCAGAACTTTATTTGAATGGAAATACGCTTTGGATTTACACAATCCATCTATAAAGTAATGAAATTATAAACCGCAAATACCAAGACCTATAAATATAATTTCATAGAGGTAATTATGATAGTCATTGACAGGTTAGGATATGGAAGGCTTTGGAGAAAAATTATCGACCACCAGATGTATAAAGGAACTAATGTCTCCAGTGTGTCACTCAAACTTGTTTTTTATTCAGCCACTTCTCACCAGAGTAGCCCAGGTGGAAATTTCTCTGGCCGGTATTTAACTCGAGTTATCCGAGTAACAACACACCTTAACCACCCTGATGGTCCTTATATACCAACCCAAGAGTGAATAAAAAGGAATAGTTTGCAGTCGATAAGAGTTTTCATTTCAGCCTTTCGTCTCGAGGGATTGGTGACTGGATTTCTTGTCGCTTCAGTCTCGAATTTGTCGACTATTTATGACCCCGTGGATTTGCCAGTTCAATGAATTCAAGATACATTTTGCTATTTTTGCGTCCTTGTCCATTATTTTATTTTTTTTATTTTTCATAAAATTTTAATTGAAACTGAATTTGATTAGAGTTTTGTTTGTGAAAATGAGCACCAAACTAATCTTGAAGGGAACACGTTGTTCATTTGGTTACATCCACTATAATTGTTATTCATTCTTTTTCATGTTTAACAAGCATTGTTCCTGATTCCAGTAATTGCAGCTTTGTATTATCCTGACCCTTCCCTGATTAGAGCATCAGTGTCGATTTTTGCTTTCCTTATCGTTAGGAGCAAATTAAATGAGAGTCCGTTTAACCAACGGCTCCCCCAACCCCCATTACGGATTCATCAGCCACCCCCTCCCCCGTCCCTTACCTTTCCTTCAGTCCCACCCTCCCTCCATCCTCAGGTAGCCCTGCAACCTCCCAGGTCACTCCTCACGAGATGTGGTGTGGAAAAATCAGTAATCCTAATATTTCAACGGTCACATGACCATTCTTTCCCTTCATTTACAAAGCTCTGGAACTGCAGTCTAATAAGTTCTGTTTACCTTTGCTTATAATGTCTTGTTTCTTGTTCTTGATTTCCTTGGGAGGGGGTTTTGGTTTGGTCATAGCACCTAACTCGTTCATTCTCCTCATGATTAGAACTCAGCAGTAATTAGGTCTAACAGAATTTAGTGTTGCCCTTGACGTGGTAGCCAAAAGGCTTCTACAAATGATTAACCTGTTATTTAATTTTCTGAGTAAATTTGATTCGACTGGCATTTCACCAAACTTTATTTTCTTTTCGAAGCAAAGAAATCCGTTATAACCTATTAAATATGTTTATAAGACGCAGATTAAACTTTCTGACAGCTCAGGATATAATTATGAGATGAAAGTGTTTTTGAAAGTGAAGCAACAGGATGCACAAACTTTGTGTTCCTTCTTTTGGTGCTTATCCTGTCAATCATTAACATCTTAAGCAGGTCAACGCCAACCAAACCTACATATGAGAAGTGAAAGACGTTTTATATGCAAACACTGCACTGAAGGTAGTGTAGAGACCACGAGCCTGGATTCTTTTCACCTAAGCCTAGGCCTATGTCTAACATCAGAATACCATGACTGACACTGAGAGTTTCTTTGTCTTTAGCCCTCAAAAATTTAGGCCGAGGCCACAATTTATATAATGTATGTCATTGGTTTCGATACTAAAAGGCCAGATTCTTCTGACCCTGGCCTAGACCTATATCTTGAGCAGGACATTCATCGAATGATTCATGAACTTAGTCTAGGGTTCTATGTCCTTGATGATTTAATCTGAAGCCACAATATATTTGATGTGTTTTAATAGAGACTAAACACTGTTCTGCATTGAAGTCTCCAGGGATGTAGATAACTATTTACTGGAAACAGCATTGGAGTCTTCAGGTCACAGATAACTATTTAGTGGAGGCAGCATTGAAGTCTCCTGTTGGAGACTCCAATGCTGTCTCTACAAAGTAGTTATCTGTGACCTTGATGAACTGGAGGACTCCAATGGACAATGCCTCCGCAACCTAAGTAGTTTCTACTTATCCCTGGAGGAACTTCAATGCCTGCCCTCCCACTAATAGTAATTTTCTGTGACCTGGAGGCAACTCCCAATGCTGGTTTCCAGATAAATAGTTATTTCTAGGCAATTACTGGAGACTTCCAATGTGGCCCCTCTAACCTAAGTAAGATTATCTGGTGACCGTGGAGGCCTCCAATGCCCGCCCTCCAGTAAGTAGTTATCTAACATCCCCTGGAGACTTCCAATGCCTGCCTTCCACTAGGTTAAGAATATCCCTGTGCCCATGGAGACTCCAAAATACGGCCTCCTAGTAAGTAGTTACTACCACCCTCCCTGGAGACTTTCCGGAATTGCTTGGGGCCTCCACTAACTAGTTATCTGTGACATGGAGACTCAATGCTGTTTTCCCTAGTAAGTTGTTCTCTGTGGACCTTGGAAGACCTCCCCATGTGCCTGCCTAGTAAGTAGTTAAATCCTACCATCCCGGGAGACTTCAATGCTGCCTCCAGTAAGTAGGTTTATCTGTACCTGGACCTGCCAATGCTTGCCTCTATTAAGTAGTTATCTACATCCCTGGAGAACTTCAATTCGGCCGTCCACTAAGTATTTTCTCTGTGAACCTGAGAACTCCAATGGGGCTTGTTCCTTCCAGTAAATGTTTTATCTACCATCCCTGAGAAACATCCAAATGCTGTCTCCATTAAAGTATTAATCTGTGAACCGGAGACTCCAAATGCTGCCTCTAGTAAGTAGTTATTCTAATCCCGGAGACTTCCAATTGCCTGCCTCCACTAAGTTTTATCTGTGACCTGGGAGACTCCAATGCTGCCCTCTAGTAATTAGTTATCTTACATCCCCGGAGACTTTTCAACGCTGCCTCCACTAATTAGTTATCTACATCCCTGGAGACTTCAATGCCGCCTCACTAAGTATTTACTGTGACCTGGAGACTTCAATGCTGCCTCCCACTAAATGTTATCTGTGACCTGGAGAACTCCTCGGTTTCCAGTAAATAGTTATCTACATCCCTGGAGACTCCAATGCTGCCTCTACTAAGTAGTTATCTATGACTCCAATGCCGCCCCCAGTAAGTAGTTATCTACATCCCTGGAGACTTCAATGCTGTCTCCAGTAAGTAGTTATCTACATCCTGGAGACTTCAATGCTGCCTCCAGTAAGTAGTTATCTGTGACCTGGAGACTCCAATGCTGCCTCTAGTAAGTAGTTATCTACATCCCTGGAGACTCCAATGCTGTCTCCACTAAGTAGTTATCTACATCCCTGGAGACTTCAATGCTGCCTCCACTAAGTAGATATTTGTGACCTGGACACTCCAATACTGCCTCTAGTAAGTAGTTATCTACATCCCTGGAGACTTCAATGCTGCCTCCACTAAGTAGTTATCTGTGACCTGGAGACTCCAATGCTTTTTCCAGTAAGTAGTTATCTACATCCCTAGAGACTTCAATGCTGCCTCCACTAAGTAGTTATCTACATCCCTGGAGACTTCAATGCTGCCTCCAGTAAGTAGTTATCTACATCCTTTGAGACTTCAATGCTGCCTCCACTAAGTAGTTATCTGTGACCTGGAGACTCCAATGCTGTTTCCAGTAAATAGTTATCTACATCCCTGGAGACTTCAACGCTGCCTCCACTAAGTAGTTATCTGTGACCTGGAGACTCCAATGCTGTTTCCAGTAAATAGTTATCTATATTCCTGGAGACTCCAATGCTGCCTCTACTAAGTAGTTATCTGTGACCTGGAGACTCCAATGCCGCCCCCAGTAAGTAGTAATCTACATCCCTGGAGACTTCAATGCTGTCTCCAGTAAGTAGTTATCTACATCCCTGGAGACTTCAATGCTGCCTCCAGTAAGTAGTTATCTGTGACCTGGAGACTCAATGTTGCTTCCAGTAAGTAGTTATCTACATACCTGGAGACTTCAATGCTGCCTCCACTAAGTAGATATCTGTGACCTGGAGACTCAATAATGCCTCTATTAAGTAGTTATCTACATACCTGGAGGCTTCAATGCTGCCTCTAGTGAGTAGTTATCTACATCCCTGGAGGCTTCAATGCTGCCTCCACTAAGTAGATATCAGTGACATGGAGACTCAATACTGCCTCTATTAAGTAGTTATCTACATACCCGGAGACTTCAATGCTGCCTCCATTAAGTAGATATATGTGACCTGGAGACTCCAATACTACCCCCGGTAAGTAGTTATCTACATCCCTGGAGACTTCAATGCTGTCTCCAGTAAGTAGTTATCTGTTTCCTGGAGACTCCAATACTGCCTCTAGTAAGTAGTTATCTACATCCCTTGAGACTCCAATGCTGCCTCCACTAAGTAGTTATCTGTGACCTGGAGACAAAATGTTGATTCCAGTAAGTAGTTATCTACGTACCTGGAGACTTCAATGCTGCCTCCACTAATTAGATATCTGACCTGGAGACTCCAATACTGCCTCTAGTAAGTAGTTATCTACATCCCTGGAGACTTCAATGCTGCCTCCACTAAGTAGATCTGTGACCTGGAGACTCAATGTTCCTTCCAGCAAGTAGTTATCTGCATACCTGGAGACTTCAATGCTGCCTCCACTAAGTAGATATCTGTGACCTGGAGACTCCAATACTGCCTCTAGTAAGTAGTTATCTACATACCTGGAGACTTCAATGCTGCCTCCACTAAGTAGATATCTGCGACCTGGAGACTCCAATACTGCCTCTAGTAAGTAGTTATCTACATCCCTGGAGACTTCAATACTGCCTCCACTAAGTAGATATCTGTGACCTGGAGACTCCAATACTGCCTCTAGTAAGTAGTTACCTACATCCCTGGAGACTCCTATGCTGCCTCTACTAAGTAATTATCTGTGACTTGGAGACTTCAATGCTGCCTCCAGTAAGTAGTTATCAGTGTTCCTCAAGACTTCAATGCTGCTTCTGGTAAGTAGTTATCCATATCCCTGGAGACTTCAATGCTGCCTCCAGTAAGTAGTTATCTCTGTTCCTGGAGACTTTAATGCTGTCTCCAGTAAGAAGTTATCTGTGTTCCTGGAGACTTCAATGCTGCCTCCAGTAAGTTGTGATCTACATTCTGGGAGGCTTCAATGATGCCTCCAGTAAGTAGCTATCCGTATTTTTGTAGACTTCAATAGCGCCTCCAGTAAATAGTTATCTACATTTGTGTAGACTTTAATTTTTCTCTCTAGTAAGGTGTTATCCATATTCCTTGAGAATGGGCCACAGTTAAGGCCTGAAAGTACTTAAGTTTTAGTAAAATACTATATTAATACTCACAAGTAAACTATTTATATTCAGTAATCTTGTGGGTTCTTTTTTCAATATAAGGAATTTTATGAGAATGGAAATTTGACAAAAAAAAAAAGGACATATAGTTTCAATCAATCTGTATTGCTTGAGTCCTATAACAAAAGCTAATACGAAATTATGGTTGTGAAAAACATTGAACATGACAATTGTGTATTACTGCATAGTTTTTAGATAGCTGCTATAAATTCATTTATGAAACCAGCTGATTTTAGTAAAGAAAACTCATAATTATATAATTACAAAAAGCTTGGGTGTTTTATGACCAAGGACCAGCTCAAATGAGGGGAGAAATTTAACCATTTACGTTAAATGTAAAGAAATAAAATCAAAACCTGACGAATACTGAAAGCAAAAGCAATTCAATCCAGCTCTTATTTCGAAGACACAGCAATATTGGCGAGGGTGTGAAACTGACACTAAATAATGATCTACCATGGACAAAAGCATGATCCCAGCAAATGCCTGCAGCAGCCACACCTGAATGGAACAAAGGTCGACGATTATGGTTAGTAAGCACTGAATATGATTTCACCATTGCTATTTTTATTATTTTGTTATAATACGATTTTTCTATATATTTAACAACTTAATTCACTGGTAATATAAACTATTAATCTTATATCATTAATATCATTAACACATTGTCTACAGTAGTGATTAGAAAATATGAGCATTGGCATCCAATATCTCGACCATTCATGTTTGTCGTTACAAGACAAACAGACTTCATTGCTGTGTTACCAGACCATTTTCATGAAACAAGGGGATGGGGTATTAAAGGAACACTTTCAGGCAACTGTATGTAGTACGTAGGCTACGCTCACAATGGTCCAGTTAGAGAGCTAATAAAGAGGAATGAAGTGATCTTCGGACAGCTTATAAACTTTCTGAAAAACATATCAATGTTATTATAGGTATGCAACGAATGAAAGTTAAACTTACTGTGCAACTGCTGTCCAAAAGTACTTATAAATCTTTTGCTCACTTCGACAACCAAGGATATTTGAAGAGAAGGGCTGGAAAATTACAAGCCATTTCATTCGGCTTGTAATTTTAGTTTGATCCGTTTTATTCTCGACTGCCAACAGATAGAAAATCATCAAGACAAAATCTTTCAAGACATGAATAGAACTGCTTGAGAAATGAAAGTGAAGAAAAGTACAATGCTCTATCCTTTGTCTAACTTGCTGAAAATGGCAAAATAAAAACTTGGCACGACGTATTCTCTAAATTACAGACTAAATCAGGCTGGGTTGGGGCACTTTTTTGGTTGCAAAAGTCAAATGGGAGCATACGATCAGCACCCATCGCCAGTTGCATTTAATCATCGTCTCAGAGCCCACCTTTTAGGAAAAGACAGCACACTTGTAAGCTCAAAGAGCAACGTTTAAAACTGCAACAGTGAAAATGTAACATCCGCCTCATTTTCCCACGTCCCTGACAAGCAAGACGCATCATTCGAAGACGAAGGAAATTACCCTTCAGAAAGAACTCAATATATCAGGAATTTTATTTTGCTTGCCAGAATTTAATACGGATGATCAAAGTGATGACTTCAAAGACCAGGAAGTGGAAGAACAAACATGGGAAAATGCCATAATTTGGCGGGTTCATTGCTCGCAAGTTTCCACAACTGGAACATTTAGGAGCAAAAGTAACAAAGGAAGATGACACAAAGATTGGTGCCATAAGCTTTAGTGAAGGGAAACTAATAAAACCTAGTGTTTCTTGATCATTTGAAATGTATGGATAAATGCTTGATTCTCACCATGGGAGGAAAATGTTTTAACAGCCTTAAAAGGAGCGATATTTGAATTAGCGGATATAATTAGCAATCACATCCAAATAACTTCAGAAGTCGAAATATTTTGTTCCATGTCTTACAGTTTTTAGAATTCGAAATTTGAACAGACATATTAGTAGTTCCAGGAAAGCGGTGCATAGATTGAAAAAGTTAGCGACATAGCTATATATGTGCAAAATGTGATTTTGTGGAGATCTGTTAAATGTGTAATTTAGACATATATTTATATGATTGTTTAGAATGTTCTTTAGAACTCGCTCATAATTATTCAATATATTACAATATAGACTTTATTCTGACTATGATTTTCCTTCGGAAACAGATAATAGTATTTATATTTAATAACGGATAAAATGAAGAAAGCAAAGGTAGGTTTTTTGTAATTTCAATGTTATTTGGCGAAAATGTTCTAATGATCTCTCTTATGATTATTCTTCTTAACATAGTAGAATGAAGAACCTACATCTGACTATTAATTTAATTATCGAATAGCTTAGAGTATTTAGAAAAATAAAAAAGAGAAAGTAAAGGCCGGATTGCTATAGGTTAAGTGGCCTGACTGCGGTTATGGTGACGTCACGCACCTAGTCGTTTAATCCTGTACCTCAGTTTAAGCTGCGCACGACAAGACCTTATATTCTTTAGCCTTGGTTCAACTAGACCGTCTCACTCGGCACACCGAGCACTGGCTCAATTAAGACTCCCCCCCCCCCCCCCTTTTTTTTTTTCTGTATTGCATTTGATTGTTTTCATATTTATCATTACGTTCAATTTATTGTGAAATAACATTTTATTTTTTATATGAACTGGTACTGCTTTTACGTACATATTATAGTAAAGATTTTGCTGCCTCTTCTTCTCTCCTCAACAATACCACGACGCATGATAACTTAAATTCATTCATTCATTATTCCTAAAAAATATAAACGCTACCTCCCTCTACCTCAAGTTAGCTGTGTATCACCGCAACGACGAAGGATTTTATTAATCATTTGTGCTAAATTTTACTATGAAAAGCTTTGTTCTTTCATTTACTATTTTGTTAATATTGTTCAACTAGACCGTCTCCTCGGCGAACTGGACACTGGGTCAATGAAGATTCGTTATTTTTTATTTTTTTTTTGTATTGCATTTGATTGTTTTCATTTATCATTACGTTAAATTTATTGAGAAATTCCCCTTTTATGTGAATTGTTATTGCGTTTACATACATACAGTAATATTTTACCTCCCTCTTTTTCTTCCTCAACATATCAACGCTCCGTCGTTCAGTCTCAAGTCAGCTGGGCGTGACGTCACCGCGGTTACGTACGATTTTATACATCTTTTATGCTAAATGTTATATTGAAAGCTAAATCTTATATGAAATGCTTTATATTTTAATGTATTTTGTCGAATATTATCATTAAACTATATATTGTAAATGAAAAAATAAATGAATACAGTTTAACTTGTAAGACCCAGTAGGCCGTCGAATACAAGTATAAACTAGATAATCAGTCAGTTCGGAGTCCTAGCATTTGTTCGACAAACGGTAACAAAATTTTCTCGAAAATTTTGTTCGATAAACGGAAAGTTCGACACATGAAACGTTCGACAAACGAGGTACCACTGTAATTATGAATATCATTCTAAGACCACTACTACAGCACATTCTTAATAACAAAAAAGTCACAAAAAGGCTGAAACAGGAAATGAAGTCTTTACAAAGGAGGAAATTGGCGAACCAAAAGTCTTGGGGAACCAATCTAAAATACACGAACAAAGATAGTGGAATGAAAAAAAAAGAAAAAAAGTTGATCCTGAGGATCATTAGTCCATCTTAAAAATTGTGGCCTCAGGAATGGAATGAGCAGAATGATTCGCATGAACACAAATCACAAACATTAGAATCTTGGAAGTCAATAACTCTTGACTTCCATACTGAAGTGCTTGACACCAACACAAAGTTTATGCAAGACTTTCAAGTTTGCCAAAATTTGATTTAAGAAGCTCCAAAGACATGGCTGGGACAAAATGCTGTTACCAATGTGCCCTCGGGGGACCCAAGCCCCCTATTCTTGAAAGGCACAAAAAAAACACCACACAATTACAATGTGACAATAATGGAATAATGGTAGAAAACAGGAGGTTCCCAGAAATTACTGGGACAATTACCAACTATGCTTTAACCAGTAAAAAATTAATGAAAGCCATCACAGCCTCCCAAGCTAAAATAATAGGTTCTGATGATATGCCAATCACTCATTCAATATCCCCTGTAATACTGTATGGAAAAATGTAGTCCTAATTGTATATCCTGGTCTAATACATTCCAAGTTTACTTTAAAACATGAAACTGAGAAGATCCTATAATCTGAAGAATAAAACCCCTTTACCCATAATCACACCAAAGCTCTCTGAAGAATTAATGACATTCTCATTCCTGGCTCTCTGTTGGGGAGTTGGGGGGGATGGGGGGTTAGTGCCGTCAGTGCACCTCACCTGGTGCAATGTCGGCATTACTTGAGAGTCTTTGCAGCATCCCTTTGGTCCCTAGCTGCAACCCCCTTTTATTCCTTTTACTGTACCTCTTTTCATATTCCCTTTCTTCCATCTTACTGTCCACCCACTTGTAACAACCGAATCATAGTGCAACTGCTAGGTTTTCCTCCGGTTACACCTTTCAAACCTTTCACTGCCAATTTCCATTTCAGTGCTGAATGACCTTAGTTGCCCCAGTGCTTGGCATATATGCAAAAGTATAAAGCAATCCATCAATCAACTTAATTCCTGGTTGAATGGCATATTAAGGAATCAATGTGGATTCTGGTAATATGATATTGTTAAACTACAATAAAGTTTTGTACATACTTACCTGGCAGATATATACTTAGCTATAGTCTCCGACGTTCCCGACAGAATTTCAAATCTCGCGGCACACGCGACAGGTAGGTCAGGTGGTCTATTTTACCCGCCGCTGGGTGGCGGATGTACGAACCACTCCCGTTTGCTTGTCAGATTTTTCTCTTCCACCTGTCTCCTGAGGGGAGGCTGGGTGGGCCATTAATCGTATATATCCGCCAGGTAAGTATGTACAAAACTTTATTGTAGTTTAACAATATCATTTTTGTACATGAACGTCCCTGACAGATATATACTTAGCTGATTGGCACCCTTGGTGGAGGGTAAGAGACAGCTACATAATACAGGTAAGACGGGAAACAACTAATGTTGTAGGATATAAAAACCTTGGTTCTCACCTTTTCAGGATGAAGACTTCATAGATACTGTCTCTGAGTCTGCATTGCCTGGAGAGCTACAGCTAGGACGTGACCTGATGCTGAAAGACTCTCGGATCTACCACTGGGATATGTGATCCCCTATTGTGGTAGAATCCAAGTCGGATCCTGTTAGAGGGACCTTGTCCGCTTACCTAACAGATCCTTACCACTACCTCTGCAAGGAGCCAAAACCCACCAGACCACCTAACCAAAATACAAAGGGTTAATATTACGACAAAAAGAGGTGCCTCCTGCAACCTCTTTCAGACAACCAAAAAACACCAATATAAAATATAGGGTAACATATAAAAAATTTACACAAGATAAGTTTCAGCTCCCTGCCCCAGCACCGAATCCGCTGATACGAAAGGACCCAAGGCGAAGCATTTATCATATGTGATTTTTACATCACGTAGGTAGTGGTTTGCGAAAACCAATTGGCATCTCCAAAAAGTCGCCTCCATCAAGTTCCGCACAGACATATTTTTTCTGAATGCAAGCGAAGTTGCAATGGCTCTCACCTCGTGAGCTTTCACTTTCAGTAGTCTAAAATGTTCTTCCTTACAGGCAACATGTGCCTCTGTAATAAGGCTTCTCAGAAAAAAGGAAAGAGCATTCTTCGACATGGGCCGAGTGGGGTACTTTACGGAGCACCAAAGCACATCTTGATTAGCCTTAGGTTGTTCTGTCCTCTTAGGAAATACTTCATAATTCTCATAGGGCAAGAGTTCTTTCAGGCTCTTCCCCTACTAGAAAAGATAAACTACGAACTTCAAAGCTCCTGGGCCAAGGGCGTGATGGTTTTCATTCTTGCAAGGAAACTTGGAAGAAACGAACACACCATAGAATCTTCCTTAAACCCTACATTGCCCTCAATAGCTTGGAGCTCACTCACTCTCTTAGCTGTAGCTAGGGCCAAAAGGAAGATAGCCTTCTTCGTCAGATCCTTGAAAGAGGCTAAGCCAGGAGGTTCGAATCTAGACGATCCAAGGAATTGTAGAACTACGTCTAGATTCCAGTTCGGTACTACATGAGGACGTTTAATGGTTTCAAATGATCTAATACGATCATGCAGGTCCTTATCATCGGATATATTTAAGCCTCTATGCCGAAATACCGCCGCCAACATACTGCGGTATCCCTTAATAGTTGACACAACAAGATGACATTCTTCTTTGAGGAAAATAAGGAAATCCGCAATTTGGGTCACAGAGGTACTGGAAGAGGAAATGTTCTTCCTCTTGCACCAACGTCTGAAGACATCCCACTTTGACTGGTATCACGCAAGGTGGAAGGTCTCCTCGCTCTTGCGATTGCTTTAGCAGCTGTTGCTGAAAGCCTTTCGCTCTGACCAAACTTTGGACAGTCTGAAGCCAGTCAGACTGAGAGCGAGGAGATTTTTGTGGTACCTGTCGAAGTGGGGTTGTCTGAGTAGATCGCTCCTTAGCAGGAGTGATCTTGGAAGGTCCACCAACCATTCCAGTACCTCTGTGAACCATTCTTGGGCCGGCCAAAAGGGAGCGATTAAGGTCATTCTCGTTGAATCGGACTCTACGAACTTCTTGATGGTTAGCCCCAGGATCTTGAAGGGGGGAAACGCGTAGACGTTGAGTCCGCTCCAGTCTAGAAGAAGAGCATCTATTGCTAGTGCCTCTGGATCCGATATCGGAGAGCAGTAAGGATCCAGCCTCTTGTTCTTTGACGTGGCAAAGAGGTCTATGTGTGGCCTGCCCCATAACTTCCACAGGCTCTGGCATACATCCAGATGAAGGGTCCACTCTGTGGGAAGGACCTGATCTTTCCATGCTGAGGAGATCTGCTCTTACATTCCTTTCTCCCTGCACGAACCTGGTGAGAAGCTTGATTGCCTCTTTCTTCTGCCCACAGAAGAAGGTCTCTTGCTGTCTCGTACAGGGAGAAGGAATGCGTCCCCCCCTGTTTCCTGATATATGCCAGAGCTGTAGTGTTGTCCGCGTTGACTTGCACTACCGATCTTCTGACTTTGGGCTCGAAAGCCTTCAGAGCCAACCACACAGCCATCAACTCCTTTCTGTTGATGTGCCAGGCTACCTGGTCCCCCCCACCCAGGTACCTGACACTTCGCTGGTTCCCACAGAGTTGCCCCCCACCCCGTGTCCGACGCGTCGGAGAACAACACCAGGTTGGGGGTCTGGGATTGAAGAGACAGTCCCTTCGCAAAGAGGTTGGGATCTGTCCACCAACATAGATGTTTCTTGACGTCCTGGGATAACGACAGGGAGAACGTCAAATCCTGAGAACGACGACTCCAATTCCGATGAAGAAAGAATTGGAGCGGTCTCAGGTGCAACCTTCCTAGGGAAACGAATTGCTCCAGCGAGGAGAGCGTCCCCAGCAGACGTCATCCACTCCCTCACTGTGCATACTTCTTTCCCTAAGAAGGTTGTTACTCTCTCGAATCCTCGGGCTATCCTTTCCTGAGAGGGAAAAGCCCGAAAACTCAGAGAGTTCATCTGTATCCCGAGATACACACACTCTTGCTCGGGAATTAGTGACGACTTCTTGAAATTGACGAGAAGTCCCAACGCCTTCGTCAATTCTAGAGTTACTTGTAAGTCCTTCAAACAACGATCTTCTGAATTGGCCCTTATTAGCCAATCGTCGAGGTACATGGATATCCTCACCCCTTTCAATGAAGCCATTGAGCCACATTCCTCAAGAATCCCCTGTGAACACTTGAGGGGCCGTCGAGAGGCCGAAACACAGAGCCCTGAAACTGAAAAATTTTCCCCCCCATCATGAATCTGAGAAACTTCCTCGAGGAAGGATGGATCGGTACGTGGAAGTAAGCGTCCTGTAAATCCAAGGAAACCATCCAGTCCCCTGGACGAAGTGCTGCCAGCACTGATGAAGGCGTTTCCATCGTGAACTTCTTCTTTCTACGAGAAGTTCAGGCGCTTACGTCCAACACCGGTCTCCATCCCCCTGAGGACTTCGGAACTAGGAAAAGGCGGTTGTAGAAGCCCGATGAATGATGGTCTGTCACTAGTTCGATAGCCCCCTTCTCCAGCATCTGATCTACTGCTAGATGGAGAGCTTGATTCATGATGGGGTGGGTTCCTCTGTACCTGGTCCGTCAGTTCCTTGGGATGGTCGTCAAGGGAGGTCTTTCGACGAAAGGATGAGGTAACCTCTCCTCAAAATAGAAAGGGTCCAAGGAGCCGCCCCTTTTTGGGCCCAGACTTCTGCAAACTCTAAGAGTCTGGCGCCCACCGTTGTTTGAAGGACTTTGCAAGTTATTTGGGGCTTTAACAGACTTGCGAAAGTCTTACCCTTCTTGAAGGTCTATGACCTCTAAACGTAGAGGTTCTTGATAAGACGCCCCTCGAAAGGGTTCTCAAACACTTGCCTTTTCCTTCTTAGCCTTGGTAGGGAAGGAAGGGCGAGGTTTCTTGCCGACTGTGCCAAAAGGTCCTGGGTGGCTTTAGCCGAAAGTGATCTCGAAATGTCCTGCACTAGATGTTTAGGGAACAACTGAGCAGACAGAGGAGCAAACAGCAAAGAAGACCTCTGGGCATGTGGGAAACAGACTTTGTTAAGAAGGAACAATAAACAGAACCTCTTCTTCACGATCCCGGCCCCATACAGGGAGGCGATTTCACTCACTCCGTCATCTTACCGACTTGTCCATACAAGACAAAACACACATGAGATCTTCTGGCGAAAATGACTCTGGCACTTCAATTTTCTTGGCTAGGACCCCCAACGACCAATCAAGGAAGTTAAATACTTCTAGCACTCTAAACATGCCTTTTAGGCATTGTGATCCAATTCATTCATTGCCCAAGTCGTCTTAGCAGAGTTAAGGGCAGTTCTCCTTGTCGAATCTACCAGCGCCGAAAAATCCGAATCAGCCGAAGACGGTAGACCCAATCCTAAGGACTCTCCTGTTTCGTACCAGAAACCAGCGCGTCTTGATACTTCGAAGGAGGAAAAGCGAACATCGTTTTCCCCGCTTCTTCTTTGGAACCATCCAGGAACCAAAACTCCTCAGTGCCTTCTTCATTGAAAGAGTTGGCTTCATCCTCACACAAGAAGAACTCTTCGCTGTCTTCGCCGTTGAAAAAAGTGAGTGAGGAGATGGAGGAGCCGTAGGTTAAGGGTAATCCCCGGAAAAATCCCCAAAAACTTGCAAAAGTAGCTCTGTAAGCTTCTTGTAAGAAGACACAGCAGCAGAAGTGTTTCGGTTCCTCATCCGAACCTTCTAGGACGTCTTGTCGAGGCGAGCGCGAGGAAGATCCTTAGGTGACGAAGGGATCCTAGTAGGAGTTGAGCGAGAGGTTGGAGAACGCCCTCTCTTAGAAGAGTTCACATCCACTGGAGAACGATGAGAAGATCTGGGTTGTCTACGATGAGACTCCCTCTCGAGGTAGACGGAATCTCAGCCGAAGGAGAGGTAGGGCTCCTACTCGAGAATCCTTGGAAACATCCACCAAGGCGCTTACGAGAGGCGAGCGCCTGCTAGACTCTTTGCGCCTATCCTGAGGCGAGCGGCTGCCAGGAGAAGAGCGCCTATCGGGAGCAGAGCGCTTGCGCGGCTCTCCATACCTGTCCAGTTGAGTACGAACAACGGAAGTTCGACTGGAAGGCGAAATGCGCCTACTAGGAGAAGGCTGCTTGCGAGACTCTTGCCGTCTAACAAGAGGGTAACATTCAGGAGAAGGGCGCTTCAAAGCTAACGAGCGCCTACCTGGAGAAGGGCGCTTCCGAGATTCCTGGTGCCTACCAAGAGACGAACGGTCAGGAGTAGTGCGCCTAGAAGCGGGAGAGCGCCTACACAGAGAAGGGCGCTTGAAAGACTCTTGTTGTCTGCCCCGAGGAGAATAATCAGGAGTATGACGCCTTAAAAGAGACGAGCGCCTACTAGGAGATCGATGTGCAGTAGGCTCTTGGCGCCTACCTTGCGGGGAGCGGCTAACAGCAGGCCGTCTATCATGCACACGACTCCTACCAGACTCTTGATGCCTGTCAGGAGAGAAGTCACGATCCGACACTCGAGGAGAGCGACATCTGGAAGAAGAACGCCTACTTGTATAAGGGCGCCTTCTAGGATCTTGAGGCTGTTGAGGAGAAGTCTCACGCGAGGGAGTTGAAGAAATAGCGTGATGAGCAGTTACAGTGCGCTTACCGGAAGCGGGAATCCAGTCTGGAGAAAAAACTTCTTTCTCCATAGAGCGTCCTACCGATGTTTGGCGCCTTGAAGTCGAAAGAGAGCCAGGAGAGCGAGGGCGCTCACGTGAGCCCCTACCTTCATACGAAACCTCCCCATATGAAGGAGAACGCCTAAAAAGAGGAGAACGATCCTCTGAAGAGCGGCGCCTAGATCTCTTGATCGGAAGAGAAACGTCCTTCTTCCTACGTGATCTAACTGCTAGAGAGTCTGCTAGCGCCGTGATCTGAGCTTGAAGTCCCGCGAGTACTCTCGTAGGAGAATCTTGTTATTCTTCCTCGGAAGCAGGCGCCGAGCGAGGAGCGCGAGAAGAAGAACGATCACAGGATTTCGGAGAGGGAGAAGACGAAGAGGAGAAGCATTGGCGTAGGAGCTCCTTCTTGTAGCGATCCGAGGCAGCCTGGGAGCGTACTTCAGGATCTGACCCAGAGGGGACGCCTGACCGGTGGGGGTTCTCCCTAGCCCTCTTGCGGCTTTCGACTTTCCTACTCCACTGGAACTGGGAGTCTGGAAGAGGTCTAGGCCTAGAGGCACTAAAGAGCCGGTCAGACGCACCCTCCACAACACTGGGGACACTGCACTGATCACTAACACTCTCCTTACCTTCCAACTGACGAATCTTCTGATCCATAGAAAGAATCGTGGCTCTCAGAGCTGCCGCCTCCGAAGGCGAATCTTCGGCTTCGGTGCGGGGAGCAGGGGCTGCAACTTGGGAAGAAGGTTCTAATTCTACGTTAGTATTAGGATCCACATCCAACTCACTCATTCTAGATCTACTAGAACTTCTAGAGGAAGCCTTACGCACTCTATCACGTTCCAACTTCCTAACATTAGAAGAGAGAGCCTTATATTCTTTCTTCATTCAATCCCTTACATTCACTAACAAGGTTAGCAAAAAGAACATTCATTTTTCCCTGCATTTCATGCAAACCGTGTGAGGGTCTACCGAAGCTTTCGGCAACCTCACCTTACATCCTTCATTCACGCAAACCCTAAACAAAACCGAAGTTTTAACTACTGAATCTAGGTCAGACATCGTTAAAGAAAATCCAAATCAAAATCAAACCGGTCCACAATCAGCGTATGCCAAGCCAAACAAAGCGAATACGTCACCAAAAGAAGTCCAAATTAACTCAAGGCAAGTGAGAATCGAAAAACTATCGAGAGGAACCGACAACAGTTGTTATCGTTCCCGCGACAGAGAAAAATCTGACAAGCAAACGGGAGTGGTTCGTACATCCGCCACCCAGCGGCGGGTAAGGTCATACCACCTGACCTACCTGTCGCGTGTGCCGCGAGATCTGAAATTCTGTCGGGAACGTCGGAGACTATAGCTAAGTATATATCTGTCAGGGAAGTCATGTACAAAAATAAGAGTGCACAGCATGTAACCTAATTTTGTGCTACTAAAGGAAACTAAGCCACAAAAATCATTCACTGTCATACAAAAATGATATTGTTATGATACAATAAAGTTTGTTCATACTTACCTGGCAGATATATATACAGGCGGGTCCCCGGGTTACGACGGTTCCGGCTTACGACGTTCCGAGGTTACGACCTTTTTCTTAAATATTCAATGGAAAAATCCGTCCTGGGTTACGACGCTTGTTCCGAGGTTACGACGCTGACGCTTCCGACGCTCCGAGTTAACGACGCTTTTAAAAAACGCATACTATGATAAAAATCCTTTATAGTTTAGCACAGTATATTAATAAAAATAAGTTTCTGGTTAGATTACAACAAAAATTTTGAGATTATGATGATTTTCGACACTTTTTATGTTGTATTTTTCTATGTTTTTTAGTGACGCCTCATATGCGGAACTAGTTTCCGAGCGAATGAATACATACTAGTTTACATATAACAGTCCAAAAGCGCAAATAATGAAAAAATCATTGCTTGTTTCCAGTAATAAACAAAACGAAGTTTTCTGGTTAGATTACAACGCAAATTCCAAGTATCCAAAGAGAGACATTATCCAGTAATTTGATCAGAGAGAGAGAGAGAGAGAGAGAGAGAGAGAGAGAGAGAGAGACGTCTTCTACGCTCCGAGTTAAGGACAGAGAAGTGTTCGTTTCGTTAAACGCCTCTGACTCATGCCAGTAAATGTTTTGTTGATATAATAATATAAGCCTATTTAAAGATACGTTTTACTTTAATTAGTCTATATGATACGTAAATAGTAATCAACTGTTTCTTGTAGCCCTCAATATTTGGCAAAATCGAAGTATCCAAAAAGAGATATTATCCAGTACGTAATTTGATCAGGTCCTTACGTCCTTACATGTCCTTACATCTTGTTCGGGTTGCCCCAGGTCCCTCAGTGTGAGGCACCTCTAATGTCTACCAGAGAGTTGCTAGTACATCTTCCGGTATATTTTGCATCTTCCAATCTTGGATGGTCCTGGGATGCAGTTTAGATATTTGTCGAGCTTATTCTTAAACACATCTACGCTCACTCCTGATATATTTCCTCAGATGAGCTGGCAAACGCATTGAATAGACGCTGCATTATCGATGCTGGTGCGTAGTGGATTAATGTCCTGTGTGCTTTCCTTATTTTTCCTGGTATAGTTTTGGGCACTATTAATCTACCTCTGCTTGCTCTTTCTGATATTTTTAGTTCCATGATATTTTCTGCTATTCCTTCTATCTGTTTCCATGCCTGAATTATCATGTACGTTCTCTTCTCCTTTCTTTTAGTATATATAATTTTAAGAATTGTAGTCTTTCCCAGTTAGTCTAGGTCCTTAACTTCTTCTATTCTAGCTGTAAAGGACCTTTGTACAATCTCTATTTGTGCAATATCCTTTTGATAGTGTGGGTACCATCATCAGTATTGCAATATTCAAGTGGACTACGAACATATGTTTTATAAGCATAATCATGTGTTCAGCTTTTCTTGTTTTGAAGTGCCGCAACAACATTCCATTTTTGCTTTACATTTTGCCAACAGAGTTGCTATTTGATCATTGCATAACATGTTCCTATTCATCATCACACCAAGGTCTTTAACTGCTTCCTTATTTGTGATGGTCTCATTATTAGGTCCCCTTATATGCATATAGCTTTCTTTCTCTGTCTCCATAATGTTTATTGATTCAAATTTATCAGAGCTAAATACCATCCTATTTACCTCTGCCCAATCATATACTTTGTTAAGGTCTCTTTGTAGAGCGTTCCTATCTTCATCACAAGTAATTTCTCTACTTATTCTTGTGTCATCTGCCGAAACCTACTCACTACCGAATCCTTAACATTATTGTCTATGTCTTCGATCATAATAACAAACAGTATTGCAGCTAACACCGTACCTTGCGGCACACGGATATTACCTTGGCTTCATCCGATTTCTCGTCGTTTGCAATAACTATCTGTTTTCTGTTGTGTAAAAATTCTTTTAACCATCTTCTACTTTATCCACGATATTGTGTTTTCTAATTTTCTTCGCTAATATATTATGGTCTACTTTATCAAAAAGCTTTGGCAAAGTCTAAATAAACCACATCTGTTTCATTTCCGCTTTTCATATTTTTGAATATGTTCTCACGGTGGACTAACAGTTGGGTTTGTGTACTTTTTCCGGGTACGAAACCATGTTTGTCCTTTATTAAACAAATTATTTTTTATTAAATGTTCATAATATTTTTTTCTTCATTACCCTTTCATACACTTTCATAATATGTGATGTTAGACTCACAGGCCTATAATTACTTGCCTCTAGTCTTGATCCACTTTTGAAAGTAGGGGTAATATATGCTAATTTGTGCTCATCATAAATCTTGCCTGTATCTACACTTTGTCTTAATAATATTGCAAGTGGCTTTGTCGATAGAATGAACTACTTTCTTTAACAAAATAGCATTGGAATTCCATCAGGCCCTGCAGCAGCTCCATTTTTAATTTCATTAATAGCCTGCACAATATCAGCTTCATTAATATCTATGTCAGCTAAATATTCACTATTTTCATCCCTTACTTCTATATCATTATCTTCATTATCTATTCTAGGGGTGAATTCTCTCTTATACGTTCTGCCAGTATGTTGCAAACCTTTTTTTTCCTTTTTTTCATTCGTTAATCTCCCTTCAATTCTCAGAGGGCCTATTTCTATTCTTCTTTTATTCATCTTCTTCGCATATGAGTATAATAGTTTGGGGTTTTGCTTGATATTTAATAGGGTTTTTTCTTCCAAGTCCCGTTTTTCATTTTCTTTTGATTGTATAATCTTTTGTTCTGCATTTTCTATCTTACTTTTTTAGTTCTATAACTTTGGCATGCATTTTTTTCTTTTGCAAGACCTTTTTTCCACTTTCTGATTTTCTGGAACAAGATCCTTCTGTCTCTTGGTATGCATGAATGATGTTTACTTTTCTTCTTCGGTATATATTTTTCCACTATTTTCTCCAATATTTTATATAATATCTCCGTATTTACCCTTATGTCATCACTTACGAAAATGTTATCCCAATCTTTGTTTAATTCTTCATTAATTTCTGACCATTTTATATTTTTACTGTAGAAGTTGTATTTTCCATATCCTTCCCACTTTTTCATTTTCTTGCTTATCTCTATTTTCACTTGCTTTGGAATGAACTGTTAATTCTATGACATTATGGTCTGAAATACTCGCATTATAAACTATTATTTCTTTAACATAATTCATCTCGTTCACAAATACTAGGTCTAAAGTATTTTCCTTTCTTGTTGGCAGGTGATTTATTTGTTGAATGTTGTATTCTAGTAGCATATCTAATAGCTTTTCAAATTGCCTCTTATCTTCTGCACTACTATTACTCTCTTTTTTATATGTATAAGTACAACCACAATCTCCTATTCGTTCTTTATCCATTCTAACGAAAGGAAAAGTTGAAGTCCACCAGTATAGGAGAATAGTCCAGTCCTTGTGATTTCTACATATATCATCCATTTTTTCAATTATTAAGTCAAACTCTTTAGTATTAGGAGTCTATATATTACTATGTTCATCAATTTTTCAGATTCAAATTCTACCGCTATTAGTTCACATTCTGAGTTACTATATTTCTCATATATTTTTCCTTGTTTTTGTCTTTCCCACATATTGCGGTTCCCTTGATTCCTATTTTTTCTATCTGATCTATAAGTTTGGAACCCTTTTATTTGATCATCATTCCCAGTCTCTTGGGAATACCAGGTTTCACTTATATTCATTATATCTATTTTCTTTTCATTTTGGGTTAGTTCTTCTAAGTACTCTATTTTCTTTTTGAGTTACTCGTAACTAAACCCTGCGCATTCATCACTATGATGGTTTGCGTGTTTTTCTCTTCCTTCATTTAATACTGGTAGTAATAAGGATTTTCCATGTCTCTTTCCTGTTCTGTATGTTGTTCTTTTTTTTCATTTCCAGAAATTCTGACATTAAAAAATCCAACTTTTCCATAATATTTGATCTTCCTTCATCATAATTATTCATTTTGTGTCTGAATCTGCAATTTTCTCCGTTTCTGCAATATCCTCTTGCATAATAAATACAGTTATTATCTCTTGAGTAGAATTTCGGAGCTGATGCTTTGAATTTTTTGCTGCACCACCTCTGCATATCTCATTGGTGGTTTGCTTTTTCTCTTTTACCTGATATTCTTGATTTCTCTCTTTATTTGTTTCTTTCTTATTTTGGATTTTATTACTTGGTTGGTTATTTATTTGATTATGATTCATGGCTACAGGGTGCATATATTTGCATTTTTTGTCGAACTTACATCCTTTTCCTTCTTTTAGGTTTTTTACATATTTTTGGATGCAGATCTCTGCAATATCCCCATATCCATCTAAGTATGCACATTTACCATATATTTCATAGTTTTGACATATCTTAGGATGTTTGTAGTAACATCTTTCTCCAAATCTGCAATTCCCTCTTTTCAAAAGGTTGCAGATTTTGTCTTTCTTGTCTATTTTTTCCTCTTTCCCGTCATTGTATAGATCTGGGTAGAGCCTCTTCGGGATTTGCTTTTCTGTTGTCATATCGTAATTTATTTCTTCGTAGGTATGCTCTTTATTGCCTCATATGTATATCAATGAGTATCTCTGCATCCATACTTTTATCTTGTTCTTTGTTTTCCTTATTTTTTTCTGTCATTTCATTTTTGTTTACTTCTCTTCCGTTTTCCTCTTCTTCTTTTTCTTCTTCTTCTTCCTCTTCCTCTTCTTCTTCATCCTCAACTATTTGTACATTCAATCTTGATTTAATAACATTGTCTATCCATGATAGACATGTTGAACAAAAAATTCAACAGAGAGAGAGAGAGAGAGAGAGAGAGAGAGAGAGAGAGAGAGAGAGACGCTTTGGCAACAATGGTCTCGGGGGTTTTTATAGCTTCCTTCTGCTTGATGATCGTGGATATTGTAGAAGGATTTCGACCATACTCGTTTGCCAAATCGACGATACGAACGCCACGTTCATGCTTTGCTATAATTTCATGTTTTGCTTCCATCGAAATCATTTTCTTGGGTTTTTTCTTATCACCTGCTTTGTCTTTAGCTTTGAGACCCATGGTTAATAATAAAATAGACAAAATAACACGAAAAATAGGCGCAAATACAACGAACTAAACAACGACGTGTTAACATGCAGCACCAACAAACAAACAGACTGAACGCCATTTATTGGTCGCCTATACAACTAACACTCATCGCAAAATCGTATCTCAAATATTTCGTCGTATATCAAAGCTTGTATTTTCGCAAATTTTATTCTTTTCCAGATAAAATTTGAGAGCTCTGACAGGGCACAAAACTCTCTCCGGCTCTCGTCCGACGAACTCTGATAACCCCTTGATATCAAAGCTTTTAGGTCAGGGGTTGGATGGGTTTTCGTTCTTCGCTAAGAACGAGGGGCTCAGCGAACACACTGCATTGTGTTCTCTGAAACCCACATGTTTACTCATAGCTTGGATTTCGCTAACCCTCTTAGCTGTTGCCAAAGCGGTTAGGAAAATAGCTTTCCTAGTTACATCTTTCAAAGAGGCAGCGTGCATAGGTTCAAATGGGGCTGACATTAAAATACTACCACTACTATTAGACAGCTTGGGAAGATGTTCTTCTAGCGCTGGCAATAGCTCTTGCCACCGATCTTGAAAAACCTCTCGCTCTGGCCAACTTTTGGATAGTCTGAATGCAGTCAGACTCAGAGCGGAGAGGTTTCCGTGATACCTCTCGAAGTGGGGTTGTCTGAGTAGATCGATTTTTTCTGGAAGTGTCCTTGGGAAATCTACCAGAAATGACATGGCCTCTGTGAACCAGTCGCTTGCAGGCCAAAAGGGGGCGATCAACGTCATTCTTGCTCCTTCCGACGCCGCAAACTTCCTTATTACCTCTCCCAGGAGTTTGAATGGAGGAAAGGCGTAGAGATCCATCCCCTTCCAATTCCAAAGCATGGCGTCTATTGCTATTGCTCCTGGGTCTAGAACCGGAGAGCAGTAAATAGGAAGCCTCTTCGTTTTTGCTGTCGCGAAGAGGTCTACCAGTGGGCGTCCCCAAAGTTTCCACAACTCCTTGCAGATCTCTGGATGGAGAGTCCATTCGTTTGGAAGCATTTGATGTTGACGGCTGAGGAGATCCGCACGAACGTTCTGCTGTCCTGAAACGAACCTCGTTAGAATCGTTACATTTCTCAGCTTCGCCCAAAGTAAGATTTCCCTCGTTATCCTGAACAGGGAGCGAGATAGAGTTCCTCCCTGTTTTTTGAGATATGCGAGCGCCGTGGTGTTGTCCGAGTTGACTTGTACAATTCGTCCCACAATCCTTGACTCGAAGCATTGAAGTGCCAAACGAATCGCCTCTAGCTCCTTGAGGTTTATGTGCCAGGACCTCTGTTCCCCTCTCCAGAGGCCTGACACTTCTTCCTCCCCCAGTGTTGCTCCCCAGCCGGTCATGGACGCGTCTGAGAACAACACTAGTCTGGGCTCAGAACTTTGAGGGACATCCCTTCCGGTAGCTTGACGGGATCGGACCACCACTTCAAATGCTCTTTGATCGATTGAGGGATTCTCAAAATCTCGTCTAGGTCTTTCTTGTTCTTCCAGTTGTCTGCTAGGAAAAACTGAAGCTGTCTGAGGTGCAGCCTTCCCAGAGAAACAAATTTCTCCAGCGAGGAAATGGTCCCCTGCAGACTCATCCATTCCCTCGCCGAGCATATTTCCTTCTCTAAGAAGACCGATACTTTCTCTAAGCATTTTAGCTGACGTTCTATGGATGGAAATGCTTGAAAAGCCACTGAATCCATCTGAATCCCCAGTACACGATGGACTGTGTGGGAATCAGATGGGACTTCTCGAAGTTGACCAGAAGGCCCAGGTCTTTCGTCAGCTGTAATGTCGTATGTAGGTCCTCCAGACACTGTTCCTTTGACGTGGACCGGATCAGCCAATCGTCTAAATAGAGTGACTCTTATCTTTGAGAGATGGAGCCATCTTGCTACATTTCGCATCAGAAGCGTGAATATCATAGGGGCTGTACTCAGCCCGAAACAGAGAGCTCTGAATTGGAAGACCTGTCCTTTCAGAACGAATCTGAGGAACTTCCTGGACCGAGGATGTATCGGAACATGGAAATAGGCATCTTGGAGATCCAAGGACACCATCCAATCTCCTGGTCTCAGGGAAGCTAAAACAGACTGTGCAGTTTCCATCTTGAATTTTATTTTCCTTACAAAAAGATTCAGCCTGCTTACGTCTAGGACAGGTCTCCATCCTCCCGAGTGCTTCGGAACCAGGAAAAGCCTGTTGTAGAAGCCTGGAGAGTTCCGTGACATGACTCTTTCTACTGCTCTCTTTTCCAACATCTGATCCAAAGGTCTAATAAGATCTGTTGCTTTGAATCCTGATAAGAGGGCGAAAGGTCTATTGGCTCTATGCTTAATGGTGGTTTCGATAGAAACGGGATTTTGTAACCTTTCTCGATCACTTCGAGTGACCAAGAGTTCGCCCCTCTTATCCTCCATGCTTCGGCGAATAGAGCGAGCCTCGCCCCGACTGGTGTCTGGAGGGCTGAAAAGTCATTTCTTTCCCCTGGTTTTTGAGGGGGCTCTGCCCCTAGGGAAACTCCTCCCTCGAGCAGCAGCTCTTGAAGAGGCTCTTCCACGAAAGGGCTTATAATTCTTCCTAGAAGCTTGCGTGGTTCTTGAAGACATCTGATCAGCAGGACGTTTCGAAGACCGAGACAATAAGTCCTGCGTCGCTCGTTCTTGGAGATTTACTGATAAATCCTTTACCATCGATTGTGGAAAAAGATGAGCAGAAAAGGGAGCGAACAACAATTCTGCTTTTTGCGCTGGCGACACTGACTTAGCTGTGAAGCTACAGAAGAGTGCGCGTTTCTTCAGGACTCCTGACGCAAAATGTGATGCCAGTTCGTCGGAGCCATCTCTTACTGCTCTGTCCATGCATGACAAAATACTCGCTAAGTCCTCCAATGAGATGGAATCTGGGCTTCTAGACTGAACATCCAAGACGCCCAAACACCAATCTAGAAAGTTAAAAACTTCCAAAGTTTTATAAAGGCCTTTGAGATGGTGATCTATCTCCGACATTGTCCACGAAACTTTCGCTGATACCAGGTAAGATCTTCTAGGAGCTTCCACTAAGTTGGCGAAATCCCCTTGTGCGGAAGCGGGGATTCTCAAACCTGCTTCCTCTTCTGTCTCGTACCACTTCCCCGATCTTCCACTAAGCCTTGTGGGGGGAAGTGCAAAAGAAGTCTTGCCCTTTGTCTTTTTGGATTCCATCCAATCATGGATTCTTTTAAAAGCCCTTTTAGTCGAGAGCGAGGTGGCCATTTTGACAAAATTTGGAGTCTTCCTTGCCTTCGAAGAGGTTAGTTGCGAAGGTGGAGAGAGAGGAACTGGAGCTCGGAACTTCTCGGGAAACAAATCTTTTAAAAGACGAGTCAAAGTCTTATAATCCACAGAGGATGAGGTTGTAGGATCCTCCTCCTCTTCCGAAACAGCCTCGCTTGATGATTTATTTTCTAATGGAGACATAGCCTTATTCTGCATTGAACGAGAAGAAACCAAAGTTTCACCTCCCTTTCGAACCGTAGGTTTTGTTTGAAAACAATTTTGAAGAGGAGAGTCTGCTATGTTCTCCTAACCTTGACTTTCTCTCCGAATTTTCCAAACTGACGTCATACGATTTCTCTTGACGAGCACTGATATTGTAGTTCCTACTACCTTGAAGCATATGGCGTTTAACCTTCTGACTAGCGACCTGTTCTTTTCTTCTCAGGGTGACTTTATGCATCGGACGCCTAACGCCCTCAAAAGCGTCCTCATTTGCGTCCTGGAAAGCGTCCTCATTTGCGTCCTGGAAAGCGTCCTGGAAAGCGTCCTCATTTGCGTCCTGGAACGCGTACTGATATGAAGGACGACGAGCATCCTTACTAGCACTACGCCTCGCGTCCTCAAAAACGTCCTCATATTCATCTTCATATCCTTCTTCTGAACTAATATCGTGCGTCTGAAGTCTCTCCAGCCGACGTTTCCGACCCCGAGCGTCCCGAGAAGCGTCCTTACGAGCGTCCTGGTTAGCAAAGTGTTTGTTTTGTTGAATATTCTCTTCCTGTAAGTCAAGATCAATTCCTCCCAATTTTATTTCTGAGCGATCCTTCTGAACGTTCTTCGACTCTGGGAAAAGACGACGGCAGCGGCCGCCTGTGCGGCACCTATTGTCTTTTTCTTTACCGCCAATACTTCTAGAGACTCTCTCAGCAGGACTGCTTGCGCGTTCCTGATTGAGTCGATGAGGTCTAGAAGGCGACGGATCAGACGAAGACGAAGAACGAAGAGAAGCCGCAGGAGAACGTCTAGATTTCTTGACGGGTAGCCAAAGATCTTTTTACGACTACGTGATCTTTCCTCTTTCTTGGCGAAAAACGTATCCAACTGTTGACGAATCGCTTCGAGAGTCTTTTTTGATGGTGAAGAACCATATGATGGAATGAACCTTTGAGAAGAAGATGGGCGAGGGGACGCCTTCTTCCTTCTCTCCGGACTCGAATCAGGACGCTCAGAAAGCGTCCTAAATCTCTTGTGCGGGATACTGTCTTCGAAGTCTTCCGGAGAAGACCGAAGCGTAAATCGAGGCGGAGGACGCTCTCGATCTCCCGATGAAGCGTCCTCTTCCATCAAACCTTTCCTAAGAGGGCGAGAAAGACGATGGCCGCCAGTGCGACGTCTTACGTCTTCCTTACCACTCTCACTTGGAGAGGCTGCGTACTCTTCCGTAAGACCTTTCCTAAGAGGGCGAGAAAGACGATGGCCGCCAGTGCGACGTCTTACGTCTTCCTTACCACTCTCACTTGGAGAGGCTGCGTACTCTTCCGTAAGACCTTTCCTAAGAGGGCGAGAAAGACGATGGCCGCTTGTGCGACACCTTACGTCTTCCTTACCACTCTCAGTCGGAGAGGTCTTCCGAGATTCCCACCCACGGTGAGGTGAGGACGTCTCGGAGGAAGAGAAGCATTCCTTCAAGATTCGAGCTTGCGCGCGATCTTTGGCAGCCTGGGATGCGTCTTCAGGATCTGCCGAAGGGACGCCAGACCGGTGTTTAATTCCCGTAACCCTCCTTCGGCCTTCGACATGTCCATTCCCTGTGTTCTGGGAGTCCGACAGAGGTCTCAACCTGGAGGCATTATAGGACCGATCTGACGCCCCCTCCACTTCACTAGGGGCACTAACATTATCACTACACTTTTGCACATTAGATTGTAGCACTTTCATTTTCGATTCAAGGTTCCGAATCGATTCTAAAATGGTAGAAAGGGCATTCCCTTCGGTAACCATCACTTCCTTATCTGAAGGAGAAATTAGTATAGGGTTATGCGTAGCATGTTCTACATTTATGTTAGATTGAGCAACTTTACTTTGACTTTTAACAGAAGCACTCCTGGAGGAAGACCTCCTAATTCTGTCACGCTCAAGTCTACGAATGTAAGATTCATACGCCTTCCATTCGACATCAGTTAACACTTCACATTCTTTGCACCTATCATCCAACAAGCAAACATGCCCTCTACAATTCACACACACTGTGTGAGGATCTACCGAGGCTTTTGGTAGCCTCACCTTACATTCTTCTACACCACACACCCTGAAACTAGTAGAACTAGATCCAGACATCTCAATTCTAAGAAAAATCAAAGCCAAAATCAAAATCCAAACCACAATAGCGTATGCCAAATCACTAAGCCAAGTCCGAAACCAAAAGACAATCCAAATACTCAAGTGACAAATGAAGTTTTCGAAATCCTAAGCGGAGGTCTGTAAACAGATGTTTACCGACCGGCGACAGAAGAAAATCTGAATAGAAAATGGGAATGGTTCCCGGTATCCGCCTCCCAGCGGCGGGAATGGGTACTAACCACCTAGCCGACCACTGCGTTTGCCGGGAGTTTTGAAATTCTGTCGGTCGTCAGAGAATACAGCTATATATATATCTGGCAGGTAAGTGTCATGAACAAATATCCTTACTTCGGTTCATATACAGTATATTGTTATTTTTCTATGCTTGAAAATGCTGTGTTAAATCTACTATCCTAATTTGTTTCTCACATCACTCCATCCATTAGATATAGGGCAGCCATGGAAATGTAACATACTGTCTTAGCATCATTGTGAGACCTAACCTTAACTAACATTAGTAACCTAACAAACTAGTCCTAATGCAGTTTATAGAATCTAATTCCCTACCAACAGTTAATTAAGATGACTAGTAGCTTTATGAAATTCCAATACATACTCAAACAGCAAATTTTTACTTTAATGCCATCAACACTTATATGAATACCATGTTTATTACCATCCCCACAGGAATGAATGCTGAAACATAAACATAAGACAGCAAATATCTCTGCAACAGGAAATTTGCAAGAGGCCTTAGAAGGTTTTTTGTGTTAAGCATATCAAGGAGACTAAGAACACAATATAAAAACTCCAACATCAAGTACTGGTTTTAAAAATACCTTTCAAACTTAACCTGGTAATAACCTAACCTAATATCACACAGTGCAATAGCCCATCCAACTCAGCTAAGATTATAGCCCTTCCCTGGTTAATCTCATGCAGTCCATACTTAAAATTACTAATGCTGTATTGTACTTACACTCCTAATAACCATGTAAATATTACACTGTGTTCAAAATGATAATTAAGAACTAGTTCCCAGGGTGAATGCTAGGTAAAGAGGCAACTAACTCTCTTCTGCCACAAGACTGCACTCATTTTTAAATTTACATTTGTAGTACCAAGGCCATAATGCCAGAAATGATATGCACACACTAATTGTATACAATTCAATTAATGGAGAACACCACCACAGAGTAGCACCATAAGTTACAATGCTTTTGAGAGTTGTCGGTTTACTTTAAACCATTACTGTACTTTGAACTTAAAAATATAATTTGCCTCTTTTTTTATAATGTGTCCTTTAAATGTCTCTTAATGTTAGTTTCATTAGCAAATATATACTTTTAGCAATACTGGGCCCTACCCTTGTATCTTATAATTTGGGGGACCACAGTAGGAAAGCAAAGTTTTTTTGGGGGGGCAAACACAAAAACAAGTGAAATACAAGGGTCTTCATCCAATTGATAGTTCTCACATCCTAAATAAAGTTATCTTATGGAATGTTTTCAAACTAATGTCATGCATTAAGGTAAAGGACCTCATACCAAATGTTAGGTTAGGTGTGGTTGGGGTAGCTCTAGGTAATAACTCCGTGTCGGGTATTTCTTTGGAAATTACAGTTTCCTATAGAATTTGGGTTGTTATTAAGACTGTACTGTTATTTTTTGGGGGTCGATTGTAATTAGTAACCTCCAGGGGCCAGTAGGTACTAAACACAGCGGAATACATTTGACGCCCCAATCCCTAGTGGCTTTCGTATTCGTGGGACCGTTCCTTGCAGTCCGTGCGGAGTTAGTACTAGCTAGCCTATTGCCTAGAATTACCGTACTTTTTCGAGTCCAAGATAGGATAATGGTTTAAAGTAAAATTTTACCTAAAAGTGGCCACTAACATTTTTGTTGATATCCTACTACCTACCTAGCCCAGTGTTCAACCATAGCCCAAGCCATTTCTGTTTACAAAGACAGATCTCTACTGCTACTTCATTTGGTATCTGGGCTGAGCTAATGATTATAGCTATGATGATCTTTTTTACTTGAATAATAAACCACCGTAATTCCGGGGAGAAGTGTCATTCTATAAGTAAGTACACAGAAAATATCTAAGACCCATAGGAACTCGTCCCATGGAACAACAAACATGGTAGCTAGCCTAGTAGGTAGCCCTGTGATGTTAACAGTTCACTGAAACTCTTTTGATGTTTGTCACTTGAAAGTATTACCTAAAGAGGCTAATGTTAAGTTTTAATTTGATAAATATTCGATAAACCACTTACCTTTCGATGACAAATAATGTTCACTGAAACTGTTTCTGAAAAAAAAGATTATAAGCCAAACAATAGTATCATCACAATCTTTTGTAAACAACACAGAGTCAGTACTAAGATGCGTTCACCAGTTGTGGTGACCTTTACAATTGCTCACCTAGTCCTTAAATATTATCTCTGGCATTCTCAACACTTCGATTTCTTGGAGGCAATTTTAAATCCATTATTGACTACCGTAGATATGTATTGCTGCGCCTGTACAACTAAAATAAAATATAATTTTGAAAAATATTAATAATACGATTTAGAAAAAAATACACGAAATATGATCTTCAAAAATTACACTAGTTTTTTTTTTTCTTTTTCACCAGTAACTGTCAACACAAAATCAGCACTTAATACTTACAGCAGATTTGCTTTTGCCAATGTGAGGCATAAGTTACTGGCTCTTGTGAAATTTGATCCATAAAACGTCAAGTAGACGTTGGAGAATTCACTTATGCTGAAGCGTCCTACTGAGCCAAAATAGGCTGAAACTTTAATTTTTGTTCTTACCACAACGTCATGAAAATAAGCCAAATATTCGAATGCTGTAAATGATTTGTTTTTATTTAGGCTACCATACACTACATTACAATATATACAGTTGGTCATTATACACATACATACAATGTTATTAAAACCTTAAAATTTATAAATAATACTTATGTTCACTGTCTGTACATCTTTAGTTGAATATTGGTACAATTCCTGAAATATTTACACGGACACCAACCAAGTCCCCTGGTTCTGTCATATGAACCTGAATTTCAGCGGTTCAAAATGACCAAAAACAGGCCAAGAATGATTACGGTTCACTAGAACTGAATTTTATACTGAAAACCTAAAGAGTCACTTTTGATGAAATGAAATTTCTTTACACAATTACAACAGATATATCGACAGTTTTAAGCTGATTTGTATTGACCAAGGTTCAAATGTATTCTTTTTCAGTAGCACTCTACAACCATGACATGATATTGTTACTGTGCTAAAAAAATAATGCTAAATCATTGTTAAACTTAACCTCAATTATATTTGGCATTGTAAAACCTTGGTCAATGATGCAATCTTGATTTTGAAAATACTACTGTGTTTATAGGATGTTCACTGTAGGTCACTATAAATGTACTACCACGATATAGTCTTTCATCTAACGGAACTGTCACATCGAAACATCTTAAATGTATGTCATTGTACTTTCATCTTTAATCATTACCCTTCTAATATAGTTTTACACTCCTTCACGTTGTAGACGCCGTTTTTGTCTGCATGTTTCCAGATAGTATCTGTAATCCTCACGCGTGAAAGTTCAAAGTACAAGTAAGACGCTGCATCATTTTTTATGTTAAACCTTCTACAATATCTAAAATAAAGTAATATTTTACGAATTCGAAATTTTGTTGACGCTATGCCGGACTATACATAGATCAATCAGTATAAACTCGGTGATATTTGTCTCATTGCTAACCCTGTTTTCAAAAGTCATATCGGCAAGGTATGTTAACGAATGGTGTAATCTTGTAATGGAATATAGTTTATGTTAATCAACGGAATAATAAAAATATTGTTTAATATCCTTCGGACTAAGATGGTTCACTTTCTTCCTTAAGATTTCATCTCACTATGTAGAAAAAAGTGAAAATTGTTTGATCCACAATGACAGTATGCACAAGTAATATGCACAAGTAAATAACAAATGTTTCACCTGTTTATATAGTTAATTTACATAAAATTGTGCAACATGATGTGTCACAGAAACCGGGAGAAGGTTGCAGGAAGGGTCGGTCCTTCAGCACTGTCCAGTGAGTTCACCTAGGTCTAGTGAATACATGGTCTAGATCTTGAAGTTCACACTGCTGCTTCAGCTTAGGGAATGAACTACCGATTCAACTGGGTGCCCTTTCACGAAGAAGAATCACCCCGACCCAAACGGAGCGATGCCACTGTCTACATCGTCGTTAGCGAATGAATTGTTCACGTAAATCGAAGAGCTCCCTGTGCTGCTGGAGTCTGAGTGACGCCGGTCGAGTGACGCGAGGAAGGCGGCATGTTGAAACGTGGGCTCATATTTAGAATATTGGTAATGGATGGTTGAGTCCAACTGCTGAAGCGAAGTGGAGCGTTTGAAGGTGGGCTTGTTGTTCCTGTTGTTGAGGGACGTGCTGCTGAAACTCCTGCTAGGCGCCAGGGGTCTGGACGACCCTACACTGGTCGTTGAAACAGTGGATGTGGTCGACAATGCTTTGCCATTTCCAGACTCGCTGGAATCGGTGCTCTGATAACCCGAGTCTTCCTGCTTCAGTTTAGTCTCCTTTTCCTTGCGGTCTAAACTGGCCATGTACTGCTGTAGCTGCATGATTGAGATTTTGTCCTTGTCCTCCTTTGAGTCATCGGCATTTTCTATTATCCTTCTCCACGTACGCTTGATGCTGTCGGCACCACTTTTCTCTTTGAAGTGTTTCTCTAGTTCCGTCTTTGCTTTAAGAGCTAAAGCAATCTCCATACCCTTAGACATGTGCTCGCCCTCGACACAGTCGTCTGTCATGTCTCTCAGCTTTGCCAAGAATCCACTCTTCTGTTCTCTGCTCAGTGAAGTCTGCCGACGCAGTGATGGTGATCGGCCAATGGTTGAAAGAATGAACTCTCCACTAACTCTGGCTTCACTGCCAGGTGACCCTGGTGGTTCCATATTGCCATAGCCATTCACAATCTGGTGGTCAAGGCTTGACTCCACAGCTTTTCCAAGTGTGTCACCCTCCTGGTCACTTTTCGGTGATGATGGCGATGACGATGATGAAGCTGATGATGTTGAACTTTCTAGTGATCCTGATGAGTAAGAACTAAGTTTGGGAACACTGCCCCTGGACTCAGAGTCTACGGCAGTGTTCCCTAGCCCTAAAAAATGTCTCGTGTCTTCTTCCTCATGAAGAGGGGACAGTCTGTTGGCATCGTGTATTGTGTGAGCGAGCAGACCATGGAGGATAGATCGTGCTTCTTCCTCAGTTAGCTCAGGAATTGAGCCTCCACTGGATGATCTGGAAAGGGATTCTGTAACAAATTTTTTCCTCGACTTTTCAGGCAACTTAGGACGCTCTGAGTCAGATTCTGTTTCATATCTCTTGTTTGACTTCTGAGGGAGAGGTGGACGGACATTTCTGCCCTTGGGAGGAAGAACGGGAGAGGCGTCATTGTCTGGCGTTCTTGTGTTTTTTGGTGGCAATGGAGGTCTAATTTCCTTCTGTTCTTTATTACTGGGACTTGAGCTGCGGAAATTCAGATTGATGCTTGAACCTGTGACTGGAAGTGGGCTACTGCTAACTTCAGAGTCTGAGGAGTTCCTCTGGAATTTCATCTCTTGATAATCCTTGAAGGTTCTCATCTTCTTTTGAGTGTCACTGTTGTTCACAATAGTATTATTATTATTCTCGTTAGCACTGCTAATATTACTAAGATAAAATGATCCTGGTGTTTTTGATGGTGGATTGGAAAACTTTACGGGAGAGTATGAGCGCTCAGGTGAAACATGCTTGTAGTTTCTTATACTCCTGTTGCTACTTCGTGACTCATATATGTCTAAGAGGCTTTTGTCCTTATTCTTGCTGGCCTCACCCGGAAGTGACATTCTTCTCTGGGCTTTCTTTCTTTCAAGACTGCTGTTATCTTTATTTTCTGATTTATCATTCTTTTTTACTTTTGGTCTCTCTAGAGAGTCCTGAATTATACTTCCATTTCGTTGCACCCTTTTGCCCTTTTTCTCTAGAGTGTCTTGGTCAAACCCTGATGACGGCACTTCACTTTCATTGTTCATGTTGTCAACAACTGGTATGGTCACTTTGCAACCAGAGTAAACGGGACTTGAGCAAGTTTCTGGAATAGTGACTTCACTAACGTGAGATTCAGGATTACTGTAAATATTGTATAATGCTTCGTCATCAATTCTATCTTTGTCAATCTGAATTTCACTTATGTTATTCTTAGCCTTTGGTTTTGATGGAGCTTTTCTCCTTGGTCTCTGTTTCCCTTCTCCAGGGAAACGAATCTCCTCGTATGTATGGTCCTCCTCACTGTCTTTCATCTTATTTCCGTCCCTTATTTTTTCATACGAAGCATCATTGCTCTTGGCTAAACGAGACATTGTCTTAGCACCAGTATTCTTGTTGAAAATCTCATTTCTTGCTGTCATTTCTTCCTCCCTTGGAAGCTGCCTCGATAATGACTTGATTTCATGTTTGTCTTTCCTCTTGCGTTCAACGGAACCTCTGCGGCCTGGTTTTGTGTCCGAGTAAGTACTGTCAGAGTCGCTCGGAGTCATTTTTGGCATCTTCGATTCAGCTTCACTCAGAAGGTCATTCAAAGAGTCATCCTCAGAACCATATGAGGTATTTAGACTATCCTCTGGCAGGATGGGGACTTGTTGACGGGGTCGGCGTGGATTTGAATCATAATGACGATGTTCACTTTGCCATGACAATGATCTCGTTACAGTATTCCTCGGTGGCAAGGGCTGACTCGGGGTGATGCTATCTTTGGCTGTATCATTAGAGCTGTTACCAGATTCTTTGACCTCATGGAAGGAAGTGCTACGTTGGGGAAGGGGTTTACTTTTCCTCGGTAGCGTTGGGGGCTTGCTGTTTTTCTCTGGCAGTGGTGGAGGCAGCCCTTCCTTTTGGGACATGCCTACGCGTGAATCAAACACAACATTTTGCTTGTCAGACATTCTTGTGTATGAATTTTTACTCTCCAGCGTTTGCAGCCATTTCTGAACTTTCCCTTCATTATTACCAGTTCCAGATTTATTCTTTTCAACCGTGCTGTCAGGAGAGGCTTCATATTTATTCTTGTTCTTTGATCTGCTCAGACTAGACTTGGGCGAGATAGCCTCTCCAACCTTCTTCATTCTATTGAAAGTGGCCATCATTTCTTGCCTGAAATTCTCAAAAGTATTGTTCAAGTCTGTGAGTCTCTTGCCATCTCTCAATACGCTCCTCAGCATAGATGGCTTAATAAGTTCAGGGAAATCATCATCTAGTTCATTGGGTGACTCCATACGAGCATTGACAGGCTTTGGAGGGGGTGGTTTGGGAGCCTGAGCTTTTTGGTTTTGGGATCCATACATCCCTTCGACTGGAGGAAGCCGCGGTTTTAGATCTAAAGTTCTTATGATTTCACTAACTATACTTTGGCCCTGGCTGTTGACTCTTCGCGCAAGCTTCCTCAGCGTAGAGCTCCGGCTGTCATCTTCGCGTGGCTTGCGTTCCAGAGAATCACTCTGGATGCTGTGGTCGCTCGAGTACTTGGTCTCTTCCTCCTCCACGTCGTTGAGTTCCTGGTCGTCAATGGGGAGAGTTATCTGGCTGCAAGTCTCTGTAGACCTGCTCATGGGTCTAGAGGGATGTTCGTAATCTTCTTCTGGTATGTCAATTAGGCTTGGCTGATACATCTTCATTTTCATCTTGCTCTTAGCAATTGTGATCATCTCTCGAATCCTTTCCAAAAACTCGAGAGCCGCTGGCGGAGGAGACTGGAATCACAGAATGATAACTTTTAGATTTCTAGCTTAATGGAAAGAAGTTGGCTTTGATTAGCATCGTAAGAGCTACTTTCGAAAAAGGCACGTAACTTCATCAGATATTTCTTTTCTCCTAAAGGAAGACTAAACAAATAAATAAAATGTATCATTCATATAATATGGAAAAATGTAATTCAAATTATGCTCATAATACTCAAAGTTGTGAAATACTGGTCTTGAGAGTTATGTAACCAATGACTATTTGCTTGTCAAGCTTTTATGATATATATTTTTTTTTTTTACCAAACAAATGAATTGAGGGATAATACCTTCAGCATAACACCACGTCTCTCACCTGTAACATTTCGGGTTCGAAATATGCAGGGTTGAAATAAAGCTTTTTCTTAGCCTGGGCTGCTTGAATATCGGCTGTAGGAGTCACCATAGGAACAGGTCGAGGCTCGCCTGCTTCAACAGCAGATTCACCTTCAGAAAAAAAAACCCTCACAGTGAAAAGAAGTGGATGATATGCATTAAGGGGTGAATCTAACTTAATTTGAAATACACCCACGAAATCTGAGTTTTGCACTAAAAATGGAAAACTTTTCTACTGATACATCACACTACAGTAACACTGATGGAATATTGCAAATTTCATATGAAGACTATCAGTAGGTCTCATGTCAAATGTAAAAAAAATCAGATACCGAAAGCATCAGGGTCTCTTGAGTCTCCTGTGTAGGGAATGCCTAAGGGGTCCTTCATCACTTCTATATCTCTTTCTGAATATTTTAGTTTGTTTATTTAAATAATGTAAAGTCAATAACCAAAGATGTTTTTGAAAATATGATGTTAGGAGAGACCTAATGGCGCATGTGAAACATTTGTATAATGCATAAGTTATAAAAGATCACATACAAATAAAATAAAATAATGTACCAGTCAATCTGCAACAAAAGAATCAGACGGTTCTAAAAGGACTTTGAAAACATTTTCAATTATCTTGATTCATAACAGTAATCTATAAAACTTTAGACAATATTGATAAAACCTAGATAATTCATGTCTTAATTCATTCGTTATTACAATACTGTTTGTGAAAACTTAAAACTGTTGATGAAATAATCACTGCATGTATACGAAACCAAATAAAAACAGGAAACATATACATAAATGTTGAGTTCTGTGTATTTGGTTTGCAGGTACTGTATTAATTTGTGCTAATTCTACTACCGGAAGGACTCCGATTTTATACAAAAGGTAATGAATCATACAAAGACAAACAAGGGAGTAAACAGGCAAATAAATAAAGAAAATGAAAGAGGCCAAGAAACAAAAGAACTTGCGCTGTAGTTTGAATGGAAATGAACACGAAGACTAAAGTCCTTCTCACCTAGAGTCTCCACAACGGCAAGATGAGACCTGGGAGCTTTCTCTAAGCCATCCGAAGGCTCGTGGCACGCCCCTCTACCCATGCCCTCTCCATGGACTACAGCCGTGGTGAAGGTCACGCCGTTGCGCTCCTGCAGAAGAGGGGGGGAAAGGAATGACACTATCTTTTCAGTCAGTTTTAAGGGGATGGGATGCTGACTGAGTAACTAAGCTGAGAAAAAGTCTGTCTTTCTAAAACATGAGATTCCAAGGGAATTTCATAACTGTGCAAAATAATTTTGATATGTAAAGGAATATACGTAAAGAATATGTGCTTAAATGTAAGTTACTCTTCAGGAATAGTCGTGGTTCAGCATGAAGTACTGAAATCCAAAATTATGGATTTCACGGCATATTAAAAAAATTGATTTCGTTTACTTAAGAACTAACTTGCATGAACAGCCAAGATTATAAGTATTATTTTTGAATTCAGTGGGAGACACGACTTCATAAATTGCCTTAATAATGAATTCCAAGAAAATAAGAAGCAAATAAGGCATTACAAATCACAAACAGCTTTGTTATTCTGTTAGCATTCAAAATTCACTGGAAAACTTTGATTATAAAAAGTGACAAATTGACAAATTCCACGAAAAAATAAGGAGGAAATATTACTGTGCAAGTTACAAAACATATTCTTAGAAGCAAATATTACTGTACAAATTACAATATATATTTTTATCGTTTTTGGCAGTCAATTAAGGACAGGAACAGTAAGAAGATCTGGTTGACAGTGAGTCCAACGCAGCTCTAAGTAGCTATCACTCCTCGTTACCCTGTTGGCTCTCCTCGCCCTCGAGGCCATGGAGAGGTCGACGATGTCCTCGTGATCGGAGTCATCCTCGGAGGACACCAGCGACGGCTTGGGAAGGGCTCGGCCAGGCCGTCTGTCCGCGGCACCAGTTCCTCCTCCTCCTCCTCCTCCTCCCCCTCCCCCTCCGCCGCCTCTACCTTTGGCGTGAGTTCGAAGGCCCTCCTCGGCCAGTTTGCTTCTGGGGAGAATGGAAAGACGTTAGCATGGGATACATAAGTTCCTAGTCTAGTTCTCAACTACCTTTTGTTTATTTATAAATATTTTTTGTTCACTGAATTACTTGTTTGTTATTTATTTTCATCTTTATTCTACAAAACCTGATTATTAATTTTGTTCTCCTTTATGTAAAAGGCGAATATCACGATAAGCTGGCTTAACACGCTATTAGATGTTGGGATTTGTTCTAAATGAATGGTCGTATTACTAGTAATAATAACAAGGACTACAACAGAAGCACCAACAACAATGACAATAATGATAATAACAGCTACAGGACTTTTTATAAAAATAACAGATAAAACACATTGTTTTACAAAACGAAAGCTGACCTAAGTATGATCATCATGATTTTGGGAAGATATTATCTAATAAATTTTCTCACATTAGTTTATCCCTCTTCATTATAGATTTAGCGTGTTAGTTTGCGAACTTATCTCTTACCGTGTTAGTCCATTTCTCTCTATTTTTTCTCTCGTTCTCAAGTTATTTGCACTCTAGAGTGATCTGCAGACACCTGAATTATTACCTCAGCTGCATCAGGTTTGGCTTTCTCTTTCTGCTTTCGTTTTCCTTGACTTTCAAGACAATAAAACTCATTGCTTTCATGGGGATTAATCCTCGCTCTCTTTTGCTATCACAAACTTGTCATACTTTCGCTGATGAATCGTTGATGAGCCCCATGTGCAGAAAATTTCCATAATATTATATGTTTTATATACCTATACAGAAGGCTCACCAGCAATGCATCAACACACTCCCACAAACAATGCGCCCCTCACCTCCATCTTATACTCACGACTCGATGGAGTGAGTATAACATGGAGGTGAGGGGCGTAGTGTGTGTGTGTGTGTGTGTGTGTGTGTGTGTGTGTGTGTGTGTGTGTGTATGTGCGTATGTGTGTGTGTGTGTATTGCTGGTGAGCCTTCTGTATAGTTATATAAAGCATATAATATTACGGAAGTTTTCTGCACATGGGGCTCATCAACGGTTCCTTTGAACGAACGTCAATATCTATAACATCATCTGCTTCATAAACCTATACAAAAACCTCAAAAAACCCCACCCACAATGCGTCCATCACCTCCAATGCTAAAGTCACTCCAGCATTTCTTTGAAATCATTACCGTCTTTTGAGGCGAAATATAACCGTCAACCAACGAGAAACCCACTGACCTGTTGTGAGACCTCCGCTTTCGCCTCCTCACTTTGATGTATATCGTCATGGCCACGATGTACGTGATGGCGAGGCAGGTCACGACTAGGCCTATGATGACCCCTTCGCTGGACGAAAGGCCCGAGGACCCCACGCCCCGCACAGGCGCAGACACGGCTGTTTCCGCCGCTCCTCCTGATGGGGAAATAATATTGTGTGAAAGGACGCTGGCACTGCCATGAGGGAATTTCACAAGTGAATTTTTGTATCCATGAAAGTATCAAGAAGCTAATTACAGTTACCAGAGTTTTTTTTATTTTACTGTATTGAGACGGAAGCGAATATCAATTCGAATTCTAATAATAATAATAATAATAATAATAATAATAATAATAATAATAAAATATAATAATAATAATAATAATAATAATAATAATAAGTAATGCTACAAGCCTTTGGAGATATAAACATACAGGTTCAGCAGAGTTTTATTTCACAGCCAATAATGATAATGATAACTTTATGTTCTCCTGTCACCTATAAAATCAAAGGTTCACAAAAGGTATGTCAAACTAAAGAAACTTTTAAACCACAACATCTAAATATCGCAAAAATTCAAGAACAAACTTTCACAAACAGAACACTTTAATAATAATAATAATAATTTTCTATAACCTCACACTCATGAAATCACAAGATCAATAAAGGGCTTTGAAATTATCTTATGAAAGAATATTTTAGAATTACAATATCTAGATATCGCAAAAAATTTAAGAACAACTTTCACAGACAGAACTTTAAATAATAATAATAATAAATAATAATAATAATAATAATAATAATAATAATAATAATAATAATAATAATAATAATAATAATAAGTTTATATTACCCTTACACCTATGAAATCACAAGTTCAATAAAGGACTTTGAAATGATCTTATGAAAGAAACCTTTAGAACGACAACATCTAAATAATAATACTAATACTAATAATAATAATAATAATAATAATAATAATAATAATAATAATAATAATAATCTAGTAGGATCTTAATTACCAGGACTTCCAGCCACTCTGAAGGCCAGGCAAGGAGTGAACACAGGAGTATCGGGTTTGGCCGCGTCCCTGCAGATGAGAGTGACCATCACAAGGCGCCCTTCGGCCGCTACGCGGGCGGCTTCCTCTCCCACCCACTGGACGTAGGTACGTCCTCCGTCGCGAAATAACCTGGTGGGGAACGAGAGGGAAGAAGGAAGGAAGGAAGGTCATTCATTTATATTGGTGACTTTGCAGCAGCGATGGGGACTGGACTGAGGTGATGGTTATCTGAATTGGTATTAATCTCTCTCTCTCTCTCTCTCTCTCTGTCTGTCATGTCATCTCTTTATCTCTCTCCCTCACCGTAAATCAGTCACATTTTTCTCTCATTTTGCGCAGTAGTTTTCCCACATTATTTTCTATTGTATAAAAATATAGCATTTTTTAAAAGTTAAATATTTCAATTATTGCTATGCCTTTCAAACTGCAATGGACCATTAATTTTATTCGTAATAATTATGATCCTCAAAGTACCTACAGAAGCATTATTATGTAGCACTGAGTCAGTCTCAGAATTATATAAGGAAATAGTTCAGACGGAAAGAAAGTTCTCATGTAACAGGTTTTAATAATAATAATAATAATAATAATAATAATAATAATAATAATAATAATAATAATAATAATTCTATTTTTCTAATAATAGCTTTCTCTCTGCTACTAGAACTGGCGAGTATCCCAGAAATTGACTCCTCCTTATGAGTAATATCGGCGCAATACTCGCCAGTTGTAGTAGCAGAGAGAAACGCTTTTGTTAGAAAAATAGAGGGGACTATTTACAAGTTGAATGCAGCTGATGCAGCAATATCTTTCAATAATAATAATAATAATAATAATAATAATAATAATAATAATAATAATAATAATAATAATATTTTGATAGGAGATCCTCTTTTAGGCAAATACTGAGAAGCGGATTGTAAGAAAAATAGAAAAAAAATCAACTCGCTTAATTCTGCCCTTATCTTCAACAGAATAATAATAATAATAATAATAATAATAATAATAATAATAATAATAATAATAATAATAATAATAATAATAATAATAATAATAATAATAAGGGAGGGATCATGGTATATATCTATGTTTGTCTATATACCCATATATATAATATACACAAACTGACAAGTTACACTCACCTGAAGGGCGGTTCGAAGGTAGTGGTATTGGGCATATTCTTCCAGCCGTCAGGAGTGAGGATGCTGCCCTTGGTGACGACACACACAGGTGACATGAGAGGAGTCCCGCCATGTTGTAGTCCTATGAAGGATGGGCATAAATGTAGAGACATTAGGCTAACGGAGAGACGTAGAAAGCCATGCTTGACCTATGAGTATTATATGGGTCTGGAAAGTTAAACAGAAAAACGCGTGTTTGGGGCATTCTGAGATCTGGAATGAATTTGCGGATAAATGTGAAGGAGATTTTTGGACCTAGAATAAGCATACCAAAAAAATGCCTGGATCATTTGATGGATTTAGAAAGTGACACGTATGAATTTCTCGAGTTACTTCAAAGATTTGGAAAGTAAAAGAAAAACTGCGTCAGATTAACCTTATGGATCCACTCTGGACATTTCATGGATCTCTCAAAAAGTGACAGTAATTGTACAAACAAAGGCAAGGCTCATTTCTGTAGTTTTTTCTAGCACCTTTCCGCTAAACCTTACAACGAGTAGCCAATGAAAGGGGCAAATACCAGCATTAACTTAAGCGGGACATATCCTTCAAGCCAAAGGTAAGGTGCATTAAAAAGAATTCCTTGCGGTACGCCGTGATTTTGCTTGGATGAATCAGACCCATTGTTTATTTCTAGGGGCGACCAATCAGCTATCATTTGTTCCTAATTATATACATACAACTATCTTCACCTCCTCTCTGCTTTGATCTTTTCTTCAGTCACAATGACATTGTTGCTCTGTTCTATATACCAAATAAGCTAATGGCCTTTTCGACTGAGTTCGTGAATATAAGAGTTTATTAAGAACAATAACAGTAACTACATAAATACAAATTGAAAACTCTAGGTTTCAGCAAATTAAGAATGCTCTTACTATCATTATATCTGAAAACTTATCAGAAATCAAATCCTCTCATAAAGTTATATGACTATATTATAAAATGTCTATTGTAAAGTCATCAATTTAATTTGATGACATTGAAATTCAAAGCTAATTTTAAAATCATATATTAACAAAGAGATTATATATATACATACATACATACATACATACATACATATATATAATATATGTATATATATATATATATATATATAATATATATAATATATATATATAATATATATATATGCTTTGCAAAAAATCACAGTAGATGCACGTGAAATAAGCGAATACCCCAGGAAAATGCTAGGCAGAAATCCAAGCGCTCTCGTCTTGACTAAGACATTGTCAAGGAACGAATTAATGTCTTAATAAAGACGAAAGCGCTTGGATTTCTGCCTATCGTTTTCCTGTGGTATTTCATTTATATATATATATATATATATATATATATATATATATATGTATATATATATACACACATATATATATATATATATATATTATATATATATATATATATATATATATATATATAAATGTGCGTATGCATACAAACCTAGCAGCGCTACTTCAGCCGTAGGGTGGACCAACTGATGTTTGAGAGGCATGAAGACGTACGGAATCTTCTCTGCTCCTGTGCTGCTTACGAAATCAGCCAAGATACATTCTGCAATGAAAAATAAATGTGTTAATGTGGCTTCGTTTAAAAACACCACGACATGACCGTTTCGGGTTGGATTTAGACTTCATTTTTGTTTTGGTGTTTATTTCATGTAAGGGTAAATTGTCACATTTTTAGTCTTGTCTCTTGTTTTTTTCGTTTTTTAATTACTATTGGTCGTGTCTGTTCTTTTCCCGTTGCTGAATAACCACCGGTTCCATGCAACGTAAAACATCATGCAAACAAACAAACAAACAATGTTCCTTTGAGTTCGTTGCTAGAAAGCTAGTCATCACTATGGCCAAATGAAGTTTAGTTCAAGATTTATGACGTTCAAATGAATCCACTCAGAAATACCCAGTCTGAGCTTCATCGGAATGAAAAAGATTTCCAAATCCTCTCTAAAGCAAACTCTTGTGAAGAGCCAACGACATTGGAAGGAAACTGACATTTAGGCAGTTTTTCATTTCAGCTGAACATGTTTTGATTCTCCTTTTCTGTTTTCCCCTTGTTAACTTTTTCATAGTTTCTCATTTTTTTTTTTTTACGTTTTCAGTTTGAGAATTTTCATATGTTCAGATTATGCTCATATTCCTGTTTACAATGTTAATTGATGGTTCTCTAAGGAAGTTAACCTTTTCTTTAAATAGTTTGAGAATGACTCCAGAAAGAGTCGAATCTTTACCAGAATGAAAATGTTGCCTGTCCTTTACGTGTTAAGTTTGTTGCCTTGTTAATAATAATAATAATAATAATAATAATAATAATAATAATAATAATAATAATAATAATAATACATTCATATATGCATACATACAAGCCTAACTCATGGAAAAGTCATGTCCATTGCCTTGTTAATATAATAATAATCATAACATTATGAAAATAATAATAATAATACAAGCCTAACTCAAGCTAAAGTCAAGCTTATTGCCTTGTTAATAATAATAATAATAATAATAATAATAATAATAATAATAATAACAATAATAATAACCCTGACTCAAAGAAAAGTGAACTTTGCTGCCTTGTTAATAATAATACCATACTAACACAAGGAAAAGTCAAGTTTATCGCCTTGTTAATAATAATAATAATAATAATAATAATAATAATAATAATAATAATAATAATAATAATAATAATAGTAACACAAGCTTCAGTCAAGGAAAAGAGGAACATATTTTACAATCGTGGCCTGTAAAGAAGGAAGCGTTGAGTTGTGCCCAAAGATATGTAAGCGAGTCAATAGGCCGAGAGCATAATGGCAAACATTTTTTATATAGCAACCCAGGAGGCATTACGGGCTAAGGTGTTTGCTTCCCTCGAATACCCGAGGGTATAGCGGAATGTGGGAGTGACGTAGATGGTATTCAATCCCTTGTCAAAATAGGTGTTTTGTTCTGAGGTACTGTGATGTATACTGTCACCTGCGGTGATATCACTATCGCTTACTCGGGGAGTTGTTCTTGCTGGTATGGCTGGGGGAGGGGGGGGGGGGGTCTGAAATTGCTGCTTCGCGTTGAGTTAAGGATGCAGGAATTTAACGATATGATAATTATGATTTATTTATAAAAATGAAAATGTAAAAATAAATAATGTGTATGTTAAATAGTAGAGAAAAATAATTTCTAATAAAATATAGCGCATTTATTTTGATTTTCGTTGGTGCAAAAACACTGTTTGACCGTAGATTTTAGCACGTGCCCTGAGCAAGCTGGCGGTCGGATCACGCCTTGTTTCTTCATACAATTGTCTTCTAGTGGATGTATTAACCGAAGGTGGTATTTCAGGAGCGACTCTGGCAATCAGTTAAAAAAAATAATGAAGCACCCACACACACACATTTGCAAGCAGTCGAGTATATATAATATATAATATCTATATATATATATATATATATATAGTATATATATATATATATATATAATATATATAGAGAGAGAGAGAGAGAGATGACGAGAGAGAGAGAGAGAGAGAGAGAGGAGAGAGATTAGAGAGAGAGAGAGAGAGAGAGAGATTAAAATAAACCTACAATAGATCTCCGAAGCACACCTGCATACTCTAACCACCTATACGAGCAACAAGAATCAGCTCACGCCGATTAATTCGGTAAATTTTTCGACGTTTTCATCACAGCCAAACGGTTTCAAACACACCTAAGGTCTCCTCGATTAATTAAGTCAGCTCAGACGTAAACGGTCGTCTTCAGTGGCCCAGACGGTTAAGGTCACCCGTAAATGCCGATTCAAAGAACATAAGAGGGTCCAAAGAATGAATATTTAGCGCTCGACGACCAACGAGTCACTATTCTGTATCTTCAGTCACGTACTTCTGATTCGTAACGTATAACAGCCTCCTGTAGGAGACGGATCTAGCAAAGGACTCAAGATGCACAAGAGCCCTTGGGAAATACTCCTTACCCTTACCTCACGATATGCGTCCCAAGCGATTGATTGCCGTCCTTTCCCTCTTGCCATGCGCGTCACACGCCCAAATCGTAAAAATTAGTCAGGCAGATAATGTTGCGCCCTTTTGCATTGTCTCCCACACACCTGAGAGATGATCTGATATTCCGGAGGGTAGTCTCTATTTCACGGTTGAATAACTATAAAAAGACTTGCTCTCTTGCATATAGATTTCCTCTGCAGTTGCGGAAGCTATCAGATGGTTGTCGGTTGGTTGAGGATTCTAATGACTTTGTCGAGGCTCTTTTCAGGTTGACCACTGTTTCTGTTAGCTGGAATAAATTTCCCACAGTTCTGGATTATTTCTAAAGAGTTTTCTGAGTATTCTGACAATTTGCAAAGACCTCTAACAGTTTTGCCCATGGCTAACCCTTGTTTCACACCGTTCTGACTAGGGTGACCTTGGTTTCTGACAGTTTTGTCAGTGGTTGACTTTGGTTTCAAATAGTTTTGCTAATGGCTGACCTTGGTTTGTAACAGTTCTGCCAATGGTTGACCTTGGCTTCTAACAGGTCTGAGATGGCTGATCTTGGTTTCTGAATGTTTTTCCAGTGGCTGACCTTAGAGTCTGTTTTCTGTCTGGTTGGCCTTGATTTCTAACAGTTCTGCCAATGGTTGACCTTGACCTTGGTGTCTAACAGTTCTTACAACTGTTGAGCAAAGTTTTTTTAACAGGTTTCCAAAGCCTGACCATGGTTCCTAGCAGTTGATTGAGGATTTGAACAATCATTGAAATCTTCCTGTAAAAGTAAACCAAGTTTCATAACAGACGAAGAAAAGTCACCAGCAGCAAGCTAAGGTTTCACATTCGTGTAACGATCACAAGGGCGTCCCAGAACCCCGCCATGATTGCCTAATGGACCAATACCTTGATGATTCCCTTTAGGCTGGCGCGAGGCCGAGTCATTTGGGTGTCATTACTGATATTTCACGGTCTGTTATTTGGTCGTATACTGTCATGACGTTTATTTACCGCGATTAGCGATGACAGTTATCCGACTTTCTACCGCGGGCCATAATTACGATTTAATTTTTTGAAATATAGTTAACAAGGAGATTCATACACACACACACACACACACACACACACACACACTATCTCTACTTCATTACTAATTTAATACACGTCATGTCTGTGGGTGCGAGTATGTTCGTAAGGCTACGGAACATATACACGACTAAAGCCGTTTTGTACGCATGCGCGTATATTTTCAAACGTACTCTGGTTCAGAGATTGATTCCTTCTTTGTAGAATCCTGCTCAAAAATTAGTCGCTTTATGTAACAATGGCAAAGTGAGTTGCGCTGACTCGTAAAATATTTGGTTAATAAACTTACATGAATACTCCCAGATTCAATGATATTTTTAAGGAGAGAGAGAGAGAGAGAGAGAGAGAGAGAGAGAGAGAGAGAGAGAGATTCACTTACATGGAATACTCCCAGACTCAATATTTTTAAGGAGAGAGAGAGAGAGAGAGAGAGAGAGAGAGAGAGAGAGAGAGAGAGAGGAGGAGGAGGAGGAAGCGGCAATCATTGGCACCAGCAGCGACCCATAACACTCATCTTCGATACGATAATTGCTGTAGGATGAGGCGGGATCCTT
>NC_061087.1:99150096-99160096 GCF_015104395.2 Macrobrachium nipponense | reverse complement strand
ATACTGATCTTTCACTTTCTGCCCTGATTTTCTTTCTCCTATACTGATCTTTCACTTTCTACAGTGATTTTCTTTCTCCTATACTGATCTTTCACTTTCTACAGTGATTTTGTTTCTCCTATACTGATCTTTCATTTTCTGTCCTGATTTTCTTTCTCCTATACTGATATTTCACTTTCTGCCACTGATTTTCTTTCTCCTATACTGATCTTTCACTTTCTGCCCTGATTTTCTTTCTCCTATATTGATCTTTCACTTTCTGCCCTGATTTTCTTTCTCCTATACTGATCTTTCTCTTTCTGCCACTGATTTTCTTTCTTCTATACTGATCTTTCACTTTCTGCCCTGATTTTCTTTCTCCTATACCGATCTTTCACTTTCTACAATGATCTACTTTGTTTATTAGTAGTTTTCCCTTCCTACATTGATTCTTTAATCTACTGCTCCTTCTCATTCTTCTTATACTTGTCATCCTTACCTTCCTACACTGATATCTTTCTTCATACACTGGTATTCCTCTCCTTCGTATACTTATTCTCGTTGGTATTTGCCAGTTTTCAATCGCTTCTCACTTAGACCTTTTTCTGGAGGCACTAATTTTCCATTTTCTCATCTTTCACTCATTCTCCTTCTTACTCTGATCTATCATTTCATTCTTACCAATTAGTTTTCTTGAATGCATTATTCATGCAGTGACCTTTCTCCCTTACTCTCTGTTCTTATTCACCTGCTCTTTTTCTACTTACTATACTTACCTTGTATTTATCTAAGCTGCTAAAAGCTTTTGTGATTATTCTAGAGACAGAAAAAAAATGAAAGCCTCGTAGCAGAAGAAATTAACTTTATATGTGATAGCTATAATGGTGGTAGATGGAGCAGTACTAGTAGCAGCATCCATCAAAAGCAATAGTGTTAGTACTAGTAGCCATTTTAGTAGTAATTACACTTGAGATGCTACCGTTCTGCTTCTGAAGAATGCGGTACTATTATAGTTTATTTCGGTATGTAAGTTCATATTAAGTCGTTACATATTCAAAGTCTCTAGGGTACATTTTCTTGGAGAGAGAGAGAGAGAGAGAGAGAGAGAGAGAGAGAGAGAGAGAGAGAGATTCAGTTCCATAAAACAAAAGAAGGTGAGATTTGGTAAAGAGAGAGACGGAGACAGACAAACACGCCTAGAGAGAGAGAGAGAGAGAGAGAGAGAGAGAGAGAGAGAGAGAGAGAGAGAGAGAATGCTCAGGCGTATAAAAATCCATAACGAGATTTTCCTCCAGTTAGCCCAGATGCCCTTGGGAGCAAGTAGAGCGAAAAAATGTAGGTAAAATTGTCATTAACGACGGTTTCTTCTCAAACACCTGGAAGTACTCTCACTCTTTTCCTTGCTGGATTCGTCACTGGAATAATTCATTTCACGCTTTCGTGAGTCTTCTCTGGAATACTTGAATGGTAATATGTCCAGGTATTCTTTTCTGAAAAGTTAACTCTGATGCTAACTGTTGAGGCATGATGCTTCAATTGTGATTGTTGAGACTAAACGTTTAAATAACTTCATTAAGGAATGATATCTAAATTTTTCATCAAGGATTAATGTTGCATAGCTTATTTAGGATTACTGCTCAAATTATTTTATAAAGATTAAGTCAAATGAGTTATTACGCGTTGATGTCGGAATTTGCTTGCAAAGTGAAAATGATGATAAAAAATTACTTACAATGTAAAGATATATTTGTCCAAAATGGTTTATAAGGTACAGATTATTGTCAATATTGTTTACAATGCAGAGATGATTCCAAAATTGGTTGCAATGTAGAAATGGTTTCCAAAATTGGTTGCAACGTAGAAATGGTTTCCAAAATTGGTTGCAATGTAGAGATGGTTTCCAAAATTGTTAACAATGTAATGATATTGTCCAAAATATTTCGTCCAGCACCAATCTTTAAATCTGTTATTGAGCATCATATGGTGTTTCTGCGATTGCTATTTTTGATAATTTTTATGGTGATGAAATGGTGAAGGGTATGGATGCCCAATTTAAGTTCGGTCAATGTAAGAAAATGGCAAAAGGAATATGGCTCGAGGAACACAGAGGGAGAAGGAAAATTCCTCACTTGTATTATCCTTACACGAATATTATGTTCTATGAAAACATGTAAAATCATGCACTCAATACTCACTCGGTAGCTCTCAGGCATCATTGTGACGCATTTCCTGCATCAATAACGACTGTCTTTGACGTGATAAAAGCAAGAATTTAAATCTAAACCCTTCTCTTTTATCCGGGACTGCTGCCTGCAATACGCGGGATCGTGTCCCTATGGTCTAACTTCCTCAATGAGACTGACATGAAGTGGTAAAATGACAAAGTACCTATTTGACAGATCACTAAGGAACAGAAAAACCAAATGGAAGTTGAAATCAATCATAGTTTCAAAGAGAGGAAAACTAATATAGCTATCGTTCATGAAATATATTATAAGACAGATAACGGACAGCTACGTCTATCATCTGCCAGCGAAAAAAAAAGAAAGAAAAATGCCTCACAGCAGGAAACCTTCCGGTTATTTGTCGCACGATTCCAAAGACGTCGCATTATTAAATGTATCTCTCTCAGTATCCGGCAGAGCCCCATCGCTTGGCCATGACTCACTTAATCACCTCTGAAATCCTGATGCTCCCTGGATTGATGCATGATTCTTATATATTCAGGTGGAGGAAGCCTGAAAGGCTATTTACTTGGTTTATACATTCTCGAATTGCCCCGCCTCACAAATCAAATGACCCAGGTGGGGCGTATACTCCAAATTTTCATGAATCAAGCCACATCAAATCTTTCAGTACCTCCTCCAGACGCCTATCAAAAATAATTAAATAAATAAATAAATAAATAATTAAATTAAAAAAACAAACTACCCATCTGTTGGAATAAAACTACGCAAAAAATAAACAAGAAAAAAAAATGGATCTGGTTTTCCTAGAACAGGTTTTAACTTAATGAATTACCCTTTGATTAATTACTATTCCTTTACATAAATCATTTCTCTGACCGTCCGTCTGTTGCTGGACCCACGCAGCACCCAATCGAAAACTTTTATTAGTACAAAAAATATAACATGACGTTCATGTCTGACCTTGAAGCTTGGTTTAGTTTCTAACCAGTCGAGGTGAGGGGGGATTTGTGGAAGATAATGCACAAGAAAGACACGAGTTGGGGGAATCTCACAATATAAAAACATAGAGGAGCTAAAAAACAAAAAATGCCCCCCAAAATTTAAATATATTCACGTTTTTTACGGCTAACGACGGCAAACTTCACCTCCGTTCTTAAGTAGCTTTGAACAAAAATGAATAAAAATGAAAAAATAAAATATAAACGTTTTTTAAGATTAACAATGGCAAACTTTTTAACACAAAGTAACTAAGACATTCTACTCAAGTCTTAATGACAAAAAATAGCTTCTGCCTAGAAATTTGTCCCCACGAAGCATCTGGTATGAGAAGAATAATGCTAAGTCCTATTCATATTCATATGACGCCAAAGAGCAGGAGGCAGTGAGGTTTTGTGATATCGTCACAAGGTTTGAATTCCGTCAGAGGGAATAGCTGAACATTCTTTGCTATTGAAGACATCGTCATTATTTGATTTTGTCCAAGAGTAACAGAATTTTTTAAAGATAGTAATCATTAGACTTCTCCCTTTTCATTATCCTTTATTCATTTGTCTCCTAGTTATCCACGCGTACACTTAGCTGACTTGTTTACTTATCTGCTGTTTAAATTAGTTTTCCTTTACCCACTTAATTATAGGCATTCTGTTCTGTAGAAGTTTGCATAGCAGGTTAACGGGAGTTTTGGTATGAGACAAATGAACCCTTTGCATTTAAAATGAATATGACGAAAATAGTAATAATAATAAATAAATGGAAATACATACATAGATAACTACATACATACACACATACATATATATATATGTGCGTTTTTTTCCTGATATCCCCTACACTGCATTATGTGCTTTAGAAATGACACAAGTAAACACATCTGACTAGTCGAGTTCATCAATATTGAATAGAATTTTGTATTTATTTATTTTCTTTTAAGTGACATCTACAAACGTCCCCTCTTTTCCAACAATTCGAGTATTACAGGCAGGCAGCGGGCTTCACCAACACCACCACCCCACCCCTTCCACTACCCCCACCAATCTCCAACCATCCGTTCATCCATCAATAAGCGTATTTTCATCCTGCGTAAGTAATGACACGTGAATAATAAGGCTTATGTCTATCTTTACCCCTAACCCCCCACCCCACACAACAAAAGCTAAAACTCTCTTGCTGTACTCTCGTCACTGGCGATATTGAGGACTCGAAACTAGGGCGAGGACGATGCGCTTATTTTGACGTAAGGAGGGAAATTAGAACTTGGACATAATAATAATTATAATATATAATATATAAATATATATATATATATATAATAATATTTTATTATAAAATATTACTATGATATATAAATATATAATATACTTATAATTAATATATATATATTTATATATATATATATATATATATATAGATATCTATATATATAATATATATATATATATTATATAATATAATATACATATTTCATAGAAATAAAAACCCCCGAAAGAAATATTTGAGCTGGAATAAACGAATAGAAAAAAATATATATATATCACCATTTGCCATAAGATCTTTTGGGTAGGGCTCCCCCCCCCCCCCAACATCTCTCTCTCTCTCTCTCTCTCTCTCTCTCTCTCTCTCTCGATAACGGGTGTTAAGAAATTTCGCCAAGGGCACGGCTATACATCGAAATGTCTTTTTGTATTTTATTACAAAGCGTCAGATCACATTCTCGTGTAATATTTAATCTATCTCTGCTTCCTTTATGAAAACTGTCTTTTTCATCGGAAATTTTCCATTTTTAAGGGTTTCAGTTCATTAATAATAATAATAATAATAATAATAATAATAATAACGAGAACTGAAGGGATAAAGCTACCAGATGGGAGCAACATCAAACACATAGATGAGACAGGATACAAATACCTGGGAATAATGGAAGGAGGAGATATAAAACACCAAGAGATGAAGGACACGATCAGGAAAGAATATATGCAGAGACTCAAGGCGATACTCAAGTCAAAACTCAACGCCGGAAATATGATAAAAGCCATGAACACATGGGCAGTGCCAGTAATCAGATACAGCGCAGGAATAGTGAAATGGACGAAGGCAGAACTCCGCAGCATAGATCAGAAAACCAGGAAACATATGACAATACACAAAGCACTACACCCAAGAGCAAATACGGACAGACTATACATAACACGAAAGGAAGGAGGGAGAGGACTACTAAGTATAGAGGACTGCGTCAACATCGAAAACAGAGCACTGGGGCAATATCTGAAAACCAGTGAAGACGAGTGGCTAAAGAGTGCATGGGAAGAAGGACTAATAAAAGCAGACGAAGACCCAGAAATATACAGAGACAGGAGAAAGACAGAAAGAACAGAGGACTGGCACAACAAACCAATGCATGGACAATACATGAGACAGACTAAAGAACTAGCCAGCGATGACAATTGGCAATGGCTACAGAGGGGAGAGCTAAAGAAGGAAACTGAAGGAATGATAACAGCGGCACAAGATCAGGCCCTAAGAACCAGATATGTTCAAAGTACGATAGACGGAAATAACATCTCTCCCATATGTAGGAAGTGCAATACGAAAAGTGAAACCATAAACCACATAGCAAGTGAATGCCCGGCACTTGCACAGAACCAGTACAAAAAGAGGCATGATTCAGTAGCAAAAGCCCTCCACTGGAGCCTGTGCAAGAAACATCAGCTACCTTGCAGTAATAAGTGGTACGAGCACCAACCTGAAGGAGTGATAGAAAACGATCAGGCGAAGATCCTCTGGGACTATGGTATCAGAACAGATAGGGTGATACGTGCAAACAGACCAGATGTGACGTTGATTGACAAAGTCAAGAAGAAAGTATCACTCATTGATGTCGCAATACCATGGGACACCAGAGTTGAAGAGAAAGAGAGGGAAAATTGGATAAGTATCAAGATCTGAAAATAGAAATAAGAAGGATATGGGATATGCCAGTGGAAATCGTACCCATAATCATAGGAGCACTAGGCACGATCCCAAGATCCCTGAAAAGGAATCTAGAAAAACTAGAGGCTGAAGTAGCTCCAGGACTCATGCAGAAAAGTGTGATCCTAGAAACGGCACACATAGTAAGAAGAGTGATGGACTCCTAAGGAGGCAGGATGCAACCCGGAACCCCACACTATAAATACCACCCAGTCGAATTGGAGGACTGTGATAGAGTATAATAATAATAATAATAATAATAATAATAATAATAATAATAATAATAATAATAATAATAATAATAATAATAATAATAATGAACCAAACGAAAACTTCTTTCAGTTTTCTTCTGAAGATTGAAAAAGAAACCCACAAATTCAATTTGTAACTTGTTTACTTCTAAGTATTTACATTTAGTTTTACTCCACACTCGAGTACTTTCAGGCCCTTCTGTGGCCCATTCTCAAGAGATGTTGGGATGTTAGCCTGGGTCAAGGCCCAGCAGTCTTCTGCTGGGCCTTGACCCAGGCTAACATCCCAACATCTCTTGAGAATGGGCCACAGAAGGGCCTGAAAGTACTCGAGTGTGGAGTAAAACTAAATGTAAATACTTAGAAGTAAACAAGTTACAAATTGAATTTGTGGGTTTCTTTTTCAATAATAATAATAATAATAATAATAATAATAATAATAATAATTATAATAATAATGGGTTATAAAAATTAACATTTATATATTAGAGTATATTACTATGTAAAAAACATTATACTCTAATATATAATTGTGGATTTTTATGACACAGATTGTTCTTCACGAGATTGTGAATTTCTTAACAACAACAACAATAGTAATAAGAAAACTCATAATCACATGAGTTAATAAAATAAAATGGAAAAGTAAATCCACAATAATATGTCTGTTTGATCTTGTTATTTAAAATAGAAAGCAGAAAACTTTCGATGACCTGCGCGGTCCTCCTTGTCATTCAAGGAGGACCGTGCAGGTCATAGAAGGTTTTCTGCTTTGTATTTTGAATAACAAGATCAAAAATGCATATTATTGTGGATTTACTTTTCCTCAATAATAATAATAATAATAATAATAATAATAATAATAATAATAATAATAATAATAATAATAATAATAATAAAAAAGTGTGATGAATATCCATTTATTTTCAACCTACGAAACCTCCCTTAGGTCGAGGACTGACCACGTCGGTACCCTCATAGTTTTTATATATTCTATTTTTGACGGCGTGGGAACACTAGGAAAAATAATAATATAATAATAATTTGTGAAAGATGAGTTCGTTATAAGATATTTCAGTTAGGACATATATATATATATATATATATATATATATATATATATATATATATATATAACATATTGCTGAAAAAAATCACAGTAGATGCACGTGACTTCATTGAATAAGCGAATACCACTGGAAAATGATAAGCAGAAATCCAAGAGCTTTCGTCTTTACTAAGACATTTCTTAACACCCGTAATTGAATGAGAGAGAGAGAGAGAGAGGGGGAGGGGGTGGGGGTGGGGGGGGGGGGGGTGGGGGGTGGGGGAGGGAGTCCTGCGAGATCTTATGGCATATGGTGGTATATATTTCCTATATGTTTGATTTTAGTTCCATGACAATGTCTTAGTAAAGACGAAAGCGCTTGGATTTCTGCCTATCATCTTCCTGTGGTATTCGCTTATATATACATACTTATATAAATGACCACATTCATACAGATTGCCAAATAAACAATTGGAACAACCCAGTCTGCATACGGATTCCAGTCCATTGAACAAGGTAGTTATGCTTGAGTGGGGGAGAGAGAGAGAGAGAGAAAGACAGCAGAAAGTGAGATGGAATCCTGATAAACAGGGAGCGCCATCTTCAACCAAACCCTTGAAACAGAACAAGGACTGACGCACTTAAGGGTTCAATGGCACTGAACTTATTTCCAGGCAACAATAATCCCAGTTTCCGATGGAGTCTGTGACACAGACTTCAGGGCAATAGTATACAGTCTGTAACACAGACTTTGAGATTATGATGCAAAAAAAAAAAAAAAAAAAAAAAAAAAAAAAAAAAATGAATCGCATACTGCTGGATCATGGTACATACTCTGTGACAAACACACTTCAGGGCAATGGTATAGAATCTGTAACACAGACTATCATGGTACAAAAAAATGTGTCGCATACTGCTGGATCATGGTACAGGACCTGTGACATGCTTTGGTGCAATGGTACAGCCAACAGTACTGGAGAATAGTGCTGATGTCATGAAGGCACATTATCCTAGATAATATGGTAAAAAAGAAGAAAAAACTCACCATTAGTCATAAAAAAACTAGTGTAGATACAATCTTCATTTTTTATTCAAATTGCTTGGGGAACATTGGTACTCAGCACTGCTGTAAAAGCTTCCAGCTTCCAGCACTTATTCAATAAGAAAGAAATCTTATAGTCAATACTTCTTTGCTTCTCGGTGTTATATTGTCTAATACATTTGATTTTTCCTTAATTCGTCTTGTCCTAAATTTAAGATTCCAAGACAAGTGGTTTTCTGGTCAATCGTGTAGTACCGTTTGAGTCATAGAAAAACAGGGTATGACAAAAGCAAACTTCTTAACCTGCTAGGCTGAAATTCCTCTAACGTTGCCTGAAGGGCAGACCCTCAAGTGCTTGAAGAAATTGCATGGATGTGTCCATCTGCAAGATGCTCTGGAGAGAGAGAGAGAGAGAGAGAGAGAGAGAGAGAGAGAGAGAGAGAGAGAGAGAGAATAACATTTCGTAAAGTGAAATATAAAAGTAATTAGTGACAACTGCTATTTTGGTGATAGGGAGACATTTGTTCATTTCTGGAATTCTTCCAGTACCACATTGTTTCCAGTGTAGAGATTGGCACCGAATTCTTTACGGTACGAAAAGAAGGAAAACAGACCACTTTTTATTTGTTTATCTGTCTGTCTATCTATCAATCTCCCTGTGATATGTGCTGATCTGAAATCTAAATAATAAATATTGAAAAATCCCAAACTATCTCTTCGGGGCCAATATAAGCGATGCACTCCACCTCAATAGTTTCCCAAAACTCTCCCTCTCTCTCTCTGTCTGTCTCTCTCTCCACGTTTTATTGCAGGTGCTGCTGACAATGTCCTAACGCCGTGCCAACACCGATAACGGCTGTTCAGGATGTGCGAGGGTAAGAGAATGAGGTGATTACGAAGTCTAAAAACAAGATGGAGGAGGAGGAGGATGGAATCCGGCCGCCCTGATTGGCTATACCAGTCGCTGCCGCCGCTTCAGGAGAATATAAACAGTAAGTATCCCGAGGGGAAGAGGAGTCTCCCTCGTGAGGTCATGGAAGGATACTTGTCCCTCCTCAGGCACTGCCTGGGCCCTCCTCCCCCTCCCCTCCCCCTAGCCCTTACCTTCATCCTCCCTCCACAGCTTCCTCCTCCTTCTCTCCTTCTTCCCCCAAACGATCTCCATTCGGTGCTGACAATACGTACTAGTAGGTACGAGAGTACCTGTCATCTATTATCTGTCAGTGCTTGGCAGGAGTAATGACTGGGACGCCCTAACCTTCTCCTTCTATAATTTGCAGGTCATAACGCTGACGTCAGCGAGGTCCTGGAAGCACTGGAGCCTCCAGAGCTCTCTAGATGACTTCACGAGTCTTTGGTGAACAGGGAAGCACTCACGAATCTCGTAGATTCTAGCCACATTAGACTACAGAAGCCGAGATAGTTTTTGGTGAACTCTTGACAGTACAGCTGTACAGACCTTCAACTCTGACTCTGACAGAAGAACGAGTTTGCAGGAAATGCCTCGTTTTTTATCTCAACTTGA
>NC_061087.1:99132596-99140096 GCF_015104395.2 Macrobrachium nipponense | reverse complement strand
GATCTTTTCGTGACTGATTTGGTCTTGGTATATTAATCAACGATTCTATTTGAGAAATTTATTTGCTTACATATCAACAAAATATAATAATAATAATAATAATAATAATAATAATAATAATAATAATAATAATAATATAATAATAATAATAATAATAATAATAATAATCCAATAAATAATAATAATAATAATAAATAATTCAACGTATGAATAAAAATTTTCTTCGTCACAATAATAATAATAATAATAATAATAATAATAATAATAATAATAATAATAATTGTCATTGTAATTGCGTAATATACACTCATACAGAATACGATAAAAAAGGCCATAAATTTATCAGTAAGTTTCCAAATAACAGAATGCAAATACAAGAGAAAATTACAAAATATGAGTTAAGAGAGTAATAAAATATAGATGAAAGTAAACAAAATAAATAAAATAAAACTTTAAATGATCGACCTGAGCTGATATGTCACACAACTTTATCAAATCCTCACAATGTAAATGATAATGATTTTCAGAGCCATCTTCGGTGGTAATTGAAGATATCTTGATAATCATTCAGTTAATTTATCACTATACAAAGCAGACTTAATCACTTGTAACTGTAATAACAAAAACAAGGATAAAATGTAAGCGATAACAAATAAAACCCAATTACTAAAAAAAAAAAAAAAATCGCAATCGAGTTTTCTGTACAGCGCATAATGCTGCATGAGCCGCCGCCCATGAAACTCTCAGCTAGCCGTATTGACCTGTGCTGTTGCTTTGCCAGACACACGATTATTTCTGACTTACACCTTAAATAAAATAAAGACCAGAGGCTAGAGGGCTGCAATTTGGTATATTTGATGATTGGAGGGTGGATGATTAACATATCAGTTTGCAGCCCTCTAGCCTCAGTGGGTTTTAAGATTTGAGGGTGGACGGGAGAAGTGCGGACAGAAACAAATGCGGATGGACAAAGCCATCTCAATAGTTTTTTTTTTCTTTCTTTCTTTTTTTTACAGAAGACTAAAAGCAACCAGAGCCATTTCGGTATTTACTTCCAGACCGTGAAATCTTCTTGTACTACCTTCCTTTGTATCCCTCTGAATCATTTAAAAATGTCTGTTTAATCATCACTGAAACAGAGATTAAATAACATAAAAACGACATGAAACTTCGATTCTGCCTGGGTCTCTGGCCGTAAAAAAGAAAAAAAAAAGTGGCATGTGGTCATTTTCCATTTGCCCATTACGGTTACGAGGTATCATGTGGTCGGGAGCTGAATCATTGCTTGTCTCTCTCTCTCTCTCTCTCTCTCTCTCTCTCTCGTCTCCTCCCGTCTCTCTCTCTCTCTCTCATCTATCTCCTTCTCCTCCATATATATATATATATTAATAAGATATTATATAATATAATTTATTAAAAATTTAAAATAAATTTATACAGGTATATATTTTAATATATATATATATATATATAGTATATATTTAATATATTAGATATATATAATAATATATATATCATATATGTATATGTATGAATGTGTGTAAATAAATGTGCATATATATATATATATATATATATATATATATAATATATATATATATATATATATATATATATATATATATATATATACTATATATATTATTATATACACAGGGTATATGCCCAAAGGTGAGGGTAATAATAAAAGTGATTTGAATACATTCCATCATGGAAAAATATGCATATATAGATATTTTCTATCATTGAGTGTTACAGGTATCTCGCTTTCAGTTTTTTTTTTTTTTTTTTTTATAATTTTCCCAGGTGGATTTACAGGGAAAATATCACCAAGAAAGTATGTTTCTTTCCGTATTCGGCTTCATGGGAACTACTATTTTTCCTAAGGATCATACTTGTTATCATTTACGGAAAGAAAATTCCAATCTACGAAGTCTAATTTACATAAACTTCCTTTGTTGTATAGAGGAAGTTTATGTAAATTAGATCAATGACAAATGTAAATTTGGATCAATGACAAATACATTTATGTGAAAAATTCAATGAAAGAACCATTCGTGAATAATCAGTTGAATGATGATAAATGATATTCAGTAAATTTCTACTGTGCTTTCATCAATAGAAAAGAAAAAAAAAAGGGGGGGGGGAGATAAGAACAATAGCATCATAGCTTCTATTACCTCAGAAAGTAATTACACGACTCAGGTAATGTATCTGTTATCTTAATGGTAAATCTTTGAAACATGGGGTTATCTTCCGTTTTCCATTATTGAAAAAAATAACGATTTAAACCCAAGGAACACTCATTTTACCTGACTGAAATGAGTTGACTCCTATGTTTTCTTTATAAGTACCACCAACAAGAATTTACAGACAAGAAGTTTCCGCTTTTACTAATATTTCTGGCAGTAGAAGATTTATTAAATTTTTTACTTTTTAACAGAAATGAGATAAAAAAAATATCTTTGTCTATGAAATTAGCAGATTTTAATTATTTTATTGATTTACTCGTACAATGGATTACAAAAACGGCAATTTTAGTCGTTATAAATGCCACTGAAATGAACAGAATTTTAGTATCTAAACAGCACAAAAAATTGTACAAATCAGAAGCTTTTACTTGTATCTATGTCGGTAAAATGAGTAGGACTTCTAAAAGGTACTTATAGAGCAGTTGATGTTAGATTAAGTCGGCTGTTGATCCATAATCACATTGCATAGATGTTTAATAATGCAGGTTGAAAAAGTATTATGTTATTATTACGAGATTTCAATGACTGTCAAAATTTAAGACATCAGAGTTTGTGGATTTTGAATGTCTTTTAGAATATAAAAATAATCTCAAAAGTTTGAAGAGATCGGAGTTTGGGATAAAAAACAAATTAATGAAAGTAAAATCAAGAAAAAAAAAAAAATTGACAATAAAACGTAACAAAAATGTTTAAGAACGTAAAACATCTCATGAGACCAGGAGTAGCTCGACCCTTTTTCAAAATATACGACATGAGTGAAAAACTCTGAAAGATAAGAATCTAAAATCGAAAAATATAATAATGAAGTAAACAAAGTTCAATATTTGAATAAAACGGAAGATAGCCTTTAAGAAGACCTCGTAAAAATGGACTTTGAACTTGCGAAGCTTACTTACACTCACATAATACACTCAAAAGACTGTGAGAAGGAAACAGTTAGGCCTGACACTTAATTGCGTTATGAAATGCGACCACAAAGATTTCCAATTATCGAAGAGTGACACCTGGCGGGAGATGTATATGGGGGGCGGGGTTGGGGGGGGTGGGGAGGGGGAGCGTTGCTTTTCAAACACTAGGAAGTTGAATACGGTTGATTCATATTTGAGTCTATTTCAGCTTTATTAGCTTTTTATTACAATGTTGGAAATAGTAAAACGCAGAGAGAGAGAGAGAGAGAGAGAGAGAGAGAGAGAAGAGAGAGTGAGAGAGGAGAGCACCTAAATAAACAGAGATATGACACTGATAAAAAGAGAGAGAGAAAGAACAGTTATCACTAGCAATAAAGACCGAATCTTGGTATGCAAAGAAATAAAACGTGCAGGAGATATTATAATCTCTCTCTCTCTTCTCTCTCTCTCTCTTCTCTATATATATATATATATATATAATATATATATATCATATATATATATTTATAATATATATTATAATATATACATATACATATATACTATATATATATATATATATATATATATATATATATATATATATATATATATATATATATATGAGGTTGTAGTCCACAGGGGAAAAGAAAAGCTGAAATTCCTTTTACCTCAACAGTTTCGGCCTCCACTGGTTAATAAACAGCTCTCGATAAGGGCCAGTGGAGGCCGAAACTGTTGAGCTAAAAGGAATTCCAGCTTTTCTTTTCCCTGTGCACTCAACTCTATATATATATATATATATATTATTATATATATATATATATATATATATATATATATATATGTATATGTATATGTATATGTATATGTATATGTATATGATATATATATATATATATATATATATATATATATATATATATATATATATATAGAGAGAGAGAGAGAGAGAGAGAGAGATACAACAGGACAGACAAGGAAGGAAGCCAAACACTTGCATTAACCGTCGCAAATATGAGCCACGCTCACTTCACACAATTTTTCGTTTCAAAAAATCTGGTTAGCAGTAACGCCTGACCTTGCTTTTCACGACGCATTCGTATTTCGAATTTGAGTTGGAGGATAATGATTTGAAAGTTACTTTAGTTTTAGTTATTGGCATGCAGTCATTTAATTGATGAATGACACAATGTTTGAATGATTGTTATCATTGCCATGGACAGGGTATAACTTTGGTTGATGCAATGAATGTTGTAACTTTGGTTGCTGTAATTGTACCGTATATTTGGTTGCTGTAATCAATGTTGTACCTTTGGTTGCTGTAATCAATGTTGTATCCTTGGTTGCTGTAATCTGTAGGCACTGTAACTTTGGTTGCTGAAATCAATGTTATCACTTTGGTAGCTGTAATCAGTGCTGTAACTTCGGTTGCTGTAATGAATGTTGTAACTCTGGTTGCTGTAATCTGTGCTGTATCTTTGGTTGTTGTAATCTGTGCTGTCACTTTGGTTGCTGTAATTAATGATGTCACTATGGTTGCTATACTCAGTGCTATAACTTGTTGCTATACTCAGTGCTATAACTTGTTGCTGTTATCAATGTTGCAACTTTGGTTGAAGTAATCAGTGCTGTAACTTTAGTTGCTGTAACTTCGGTTGCTGTAAGGTGTACAGTAACCTTGGCTGCTGTAATGTGTACTGTAACTCTGGCTGCTGTAATCTGTACTGTAACGTTGGTTGCTGTAATGAATGCTGTAACTTCGGTTGCTATAATCAGTGCTGTAACATTTGTTGCTGTAATCAATGTTGTAACTTTGATTGCTGTAATCAGTGATGTATCTTTGGTTATAGTCAGTGCTGTAACGTTGTCTGTTCTAATCTGTGCTGTAACTTTATTTGTTGCAATCACTGTTGCAACCTTCGTTATTGTGATGACTATTATGGGCAGACTTGAGGATCCAGGTGAGTTACCACCACTGTGTCAGTTACCATAAAATAAATGCTTAGTTTTACTTTCAAAGCTACTGAAACAATGTGCTGGCTTCGCAAACGTTGCGTTTTAGATTACTGAAATATGAACTGAAGTTATTAGCAACACAAGAAATGTGTAAAATAATGATACACAAAGTACAAAATGGTGAAATCTAATTCTTCCGGAATTAAGTAAATTTATAAGGATACCATTAATGCAATGACGTCACTGACATAAGTAAACTTTGTTAGTTGAAAGTAAAGGCATAAGGATGATTTTTGTTTATAGTTCTGAATCTCTGCTTTTTCTTCCGTCTTTCTATTATTAATTTATAAATTAATATATTCAATTATCTATTTATTATTAATGGTCACATATTCTTAAGTTTGCTTAGCTATTTGTTTCATCAGCTGTTAAAAAATAAACATAAATTAAATTATAGGAAGAGTTATTCATTTATAAATTAACATATTCATTTATTTATTTATTATTAATGGTTATATTCTTAAGGAATCAGTTTGCTTAGCTATTTGTTTCATCAGTTGTCAAAAAATGGATAAACACATAAATTAAATTAAAGGAAGAGGGAACATAAAAAAATGCTTTTTATGGATTATTTTTTAAAGCAAATTTTATAATTGAATCTACAGTTCTAAGTGGCATTAATGTGTTCCAATTTCGGAAGTGTATGCGCATGAGAGAGAGAGAGAAGAGAAGGATGAGAGAGGAGGGAAGACGAGAGAGAGCAGAGAGAGAGTTAAAATGATGAAAATTCAACATCATTATCTAGCAAAACATCAACAGAGAGGGGGGGGGGGGGTGGCAAACGTAACATCCTGACAATAAAGCACCATCACCCTCTTTGCAAAAATTCATTTCAAAGTCTTCCAGTCCCATTCCTGACTCACACCAGCAGAACATAGTAGCAGAAGCTCTGCAGCGACCTACCTGTATCTCTGCTGGCATAAGCTTACCTGCAGTGGCTGGGTACGTGTCCCCACGAACCAAAACAGAAACGCTGAGCTGAGCGCACGTTTGTTTCGTTTCGTTGTGTAATGGGAAAAGACGAAACTCTTATGACAGTGTGTGTGTGTGTGTGTTGCGGCTAATTTTAGCTCTCTAGGTGAAATTGTTAGGTGGGCGTTTTTTTTAACAAGGTTCGTCTGAACTTGCTAAAGATGGAAGGGCATTTTATGTAATTTTGTGTATTTGGGAGACGGGGGGGGGGGGGGGGGGGGGCGGTAGTTGAAATAGCCTTTGTACTCGTGTTGTGTCTTCCTTCCTTCCTAAAGCTATATGATACCTCACTTGTATTCAACAAAATAACTTTATTAAAAGATATAATTATCTTTTAATAAAACTTATGTAATGTAATCATTTAATTATTAAAAGCAACCACTATAAAACTGTTTTCACTGAAATATACTAAATACACAGGCCAAGATGAATGAAATGAAATAAATATAAAAATGAAAAAAATGCTATTATAATAATTCATTTAGAAAAAAATAATCATGAAAACCTTTGCAGAATAGAATACTGAAGTACATGCAGTGTATGAAGCAGAATTAAATAACAAAAGAACATTTGAAAAGAAATAAAAAGAATTAAAAAATAATGTGATTATAATAATTCATTTATAATAAAAATAATTATAAAAACCTTAGCAGAATAGAATACTGAATTACATACAGAGCGTATGATGCAGAATTAACTTACAAAAGACGATTTTAAACGTAACCAAAATAATTGAAAAAAATATGATTATAATAATTAATTTTGAATAAAATAACTATAACAACCTTTGCAGAATATAATATTGAATTACATACAGAGTGTAAGACAATTTTAAACGAAATCAAAATGATAAAAAACATAATGTGATTAAAGTAATTCATTTAGAATAAAATAATCATAAAAACCTTTGCAGAATAGAATACTGAATTACATACAGCGTGTATGATGCAGAATTAACTTCTTACACAAGAAAATTTTTAAACGAAATCAAAATTTATAAATATAAAAATGTAAAAAAAAGTAGCCCCGCCCACTCTACACTTTCCCGGGATCTTGTCAATAAACAAATGACCGTTGACCTTTGTAAGGCTTCCGGCGCCAAGGTCACAAGGTCGTGGGGCAGGTATGGGGAGGGGTGGGGGGAGAAGGATTACGTACGTTACGGGATTATAATCAAAGCCACTCGCTAAACGTGGATGAAAGAGTCGAAGGGACGCTCTTCCTTCCTTATGCCTTTAACTAGCCCAGACCGGATTATTATTATTATTATTATTATTATTATTATTATTATTATTATCAGGATAAAGAACTCTGCGCACTCATTCATGCCTTATGTGTGTGTGTGTGCACCCGATGTGGGCGATTACACA
>NC_061087.1:99117596-99127596 GCF_015104395.2 Macrobrachium nipponense | reverse complement strand
AATGTTATTTTTAATGTTTGTTCGTTTAGGTTTTGTGCTGAATGAATGTTTGTGTCTTGGTACTGAATGTTCGTTTTGTCTTGTGTTCATTTTGATTGTTGTCTTGAATGTCAGTGTTGAATGTTGTTCCTTACGCAATGAAATAGTAGAATATTTGGTCTTTGTTTTAGTGCTGCTTGTTTATTCTAACGTTGAAGATTTGATCTTTCGTTCTACTGTTTGTATTTTCTGTGGGCCAGACTAAAAGACCACCATTATTTCATAATAAAAAATACTTAATTTCCTCAAATGAAAGAGAATATTGATGTGTTATGGTAAAAAATGAATAAACATAACATAACAACCTTCAATCCCTGACACGTGGATCAAACACGACCAGAACAGACGCATGGAAGTGACGCAAGATTACGACGAACGAAGACGCAATCGGCTTACGGCGGATTTATTATTCGCTTCGATGAACTCTCTCTCCTCCTCTGTCACCACTGCTGACTTGACATTCGTCCTTCCTTTGTTTTCCTTTCATAATCTCGTTTCTGTCCGATGCCCTTCGCAATCGGGTATTTATTGTTTTTCTATTATATATTTTGTTCTGTTATATCACACGCGGTCGAGGTGACAGCGGCATTCTGCTGATATTGTTGCTTTGATTTCACTTGTAGATCGACAGAGACGGAATATACAATTTAGGCCGAAAGCCAAGCGCTGGGACCTATGATGTCATTCAGTGCTGAAAGGGAAATTGAGAGTAAAGAGTTTGAAGGGTGTAACAGGAGGAAAACAATTGTTAGAATAGGGTGGATAGCAAGATGAAAGAAAGAGAATATGATAGGAGGTACAGTAAAAGGAATGAAAAAGGGTTGCAGCTAGGGGGCGAAGGGACGCTGCAAAGTACCTTAACTAGTGCCTACAGTGCGCGGGGTGAGGTGCACTGACGGCACTACCCCCTTTATTACGGGATGATTTCATTTATATTCTGTTTCTGAGTTAATAAAATTCTGTAGTGTCTTATAAACGGAGGAGAAGCATTACTAAGAGAAAACGATTACTTCTCTCATGTTGGATGAAGGGAGGGGGAAGGGGTAAGTGGAGGGGAATGGGAGGGGACTGATGAGAGAGTGGCTTGTGGCATGGGGTAGGGCGGATTAGGCAGGTTCTCTAGACTTACACTATAATTTCCTGAAACCCTTTGTAGTTTTGCTCATTATTTGTCAAACTCTAGAAAAAAAGGTAACTTTTGCCTCATATTCAAGGTAATTGGAGCAGATTTCACTTTCATAAATATTTTTATATGACCTGAAAAAAATAAGATAAAAATGGACGCGTCTTCAAGTTCGTTCATTTGAGCCAAACTAGTTCGATTCCAAGTACAGGCTATAAAAATTCGTCGTTGATATAAACTAAACGCCTTTTCAATTATTTTCACCAAAAGGCTTCTACTTTTTCTCCGTCTTCGCAATGGCAGAAAACCTAAATATAATATTCATCCAAACAACGAATCCTTAGAAAATTTTTTAATGCTTCTCAAGTTCATATCTTTAGTTATATCTTCAGTTTTCAGAGTCGTAAACATTATTATATTTACAACTTGACGACCCGCCACACAGCCCCACCCCCCCCCCCCCCCAGCCCCCAAACCCCAAACTAAAACCCTTCCTTTCCTTTATTTTTTCTCAAATTTTATATCTCAAAAGTCTCCGAGTTCCAAAGTCTTAAGCATTATTATATTTATACTTGACGACACCCCAGCCCCCTCCCACCTCTTCCTTTCTATTTTTTCTCAAGTTTATATTTCAAAAAGTCCCCGAGTTCCAAACGAAGGCCATGAAACAGCAGACGTCAGCAGATGGGCAATAACGCCAAATATAAACATTTGAACAGATAACATAAAGTGATGACTGCAAGGACAGCTCAGCTCATGGAAGCCATATTGGCAACACCCGGAGAGGGAAGCCTTAAGTGTGAACCCAGACTTCAAGGCTGCTGGCGCTGCTGCATCTCAACCACGGCTCGACGCCATTCAACCCCTAAGTTAATGGGATTGAACGCTCTAATCTTTATAATATGTTCAACCTCCCGTAAAAAGGTTCGAACCTCGGTCGTGATACGCAGTAGTACTTTGGCGACTAGGTTTTTGAATACCTAAACGACCGGAAGTTAGTAAAAAAGGAAAGGAGTTTTAATCCTATAGTGAAAAGATTTCGAACCTGTAAAAAGGTTCGAACCAGGGTTCGAACCTCTGTCGTGATACGCAGTACTTTAGTGACCAGGATTTTGAACACCTGAATGACCGGAAGTTCATAAAGAGGAAAGGCTTTTTAATCCTTTGGTGAAAAGGGTTTGAACCTATGACGTGATACGCAGTCCTATAGTAACCAGGACTGAACGCTCTATAATGATTTTTCATGATCTGAACGAACGGTGTTTTCATGACACTGTAACGAAGATTACCCAGACTATATCTGTTTCTACTTGACACTGTAAAGAAGATTACAAAGATTATAGTTATTTACTAAAAGGAGTTTGAATTTTCTTTCCCAGACGTCATTTCACCAATCACTCAAACAGGTAGATGTCAAGTAAAGTCAGCTAAAATAATCAAAATGAGGAAATCTGTCGCTATATCTCTGCAGTTTGTGGTAGAAAATGGCTAAGATATCAGTCAGAAACTGAAAAAAAAATTTCCTTTATCTTATTTCTTTCATATTAATTTTTCAACTGTTTATTATTTAATTTCATTTTTTACATTCATTTGATTATTATTTTCAATTCTATCAAGTCTGTAAAAGCTTGTTTTACAAACGAGTGGTCTTTTTTATGTAGTTCCAGATGATTGTGAGAGCTTTTTAATTAACAAGACAAAGGACATACGACCTGCAGTCTTAAGGCATTGAACACAGATTCCAAGACAACGACCACAAAAATGAGAACATTCCAGGATTGTAAGATTCCAGATGATTGAGAGAGCTTTCTATCTAACACGACAAATGACATAGGACCTTAAGTCTTAGGACACTGAACACAGAATCTAAGACAACGACCACGAAAATGGGAACATTCCAGGATTCCAGATGACCGGTCTTTTTATTAACCTGTTACAAATGATTGTGACAGCGTTTCTAATTAATAAGACAAATGACATACGACCTGGAATCATAACACACTGAACAGATTCTGAGACGACGACCACAAAAAATGAGAACATTTCAAGATTCCAGATGACTGGTCTTTTTAAGTGGTTGCAAATGATTGTGAGAGCGTTTTTTTGATTACCGAGAGAAATGACATACGACCTGGAATCATAGCACGTTGGACACAGATTCCGAAACAAAGACACAAAAATAAAATCATCCCAGGATTCCAGGTGACGATTCGACCTGCGTAAGGACACTCCCCACCCCCACCCACCACCCCACGATACTCCACAGAAAACAAAGGGAAATGGGCTGAGTCAAGAAGTAATCGCTTTTGATAAAGAAGCTTAAGGTCAGGATCCTGCTCCTGTCAGCGTAATGTCATCATATGCTGCTATGATGGACCATACGCTTACGCAAGCTAAGTTCCCGTCGTTCTTACATTATTGGCTTGTGGGTGACCTCTACGCGCCATGAATAATAGTAATGGCATCTCATGTTTTTCTTAATTTTTAAGGCAAACTTAAGAACCTTGGTTTGGTTATCGAATAAAAAAAAGCAACATTACAAATGATAATGATTCCTCTTATATTGGTAAACGTGGCCATGATTGTTGAGAGAGAGAGAGAGAGAGAGAGAGAGAGAGAGAGAGAGAGAGAGAGAGAGAGAGAGAGAGAACACAACCGGGTTAAAAAGAAAATCAACAGCAGAAATGATAACGATCATTCTTATTTAAGCAAAACGTAGCGATAACTGTCAAGAGAGAGAGAGAGAGAGAGAGAGAGAGAGAGAGAGAGACCTAGGGCACACACAACCGGGTCAAAAAGGTACCGAACCAGGTCACAACCACCAGAGCTCGTGAGCAATCAATCCTCTTGGGGTCTGCGAAGGCAATCAAGCAATTAACCTTCCATCTCCCGACCATTTAGGCAAACACGCCGCTCATTTCCTGCAAGCACAGCAGCCATGGAAGGGTCTAGTCTCCATGGCAACATCCCGCGTGCCAGTGCCAGTGTTGCCAGATCTCGACCGAGAAACACTCTGGGATGCTCCCCTTTCGGTCGTCTCTAAATGGGCCTACTCTGTCACTGTTGCCAGATCACGACCAAAAACGCTCTGCCGTGTTCCTGCTCTCGGTACATCCTCTTCCTAAATGGCGATGCTCCTTATGAGGCTGAAGCTATTAGGGCAAACCGATTATTAAGTGTTCCTCAAGAAGGAGTCTGTTTGTCTTCGTTCTATTCTTTAAGCACGAAAGGGACCATTCCTGGAAAAACTGCCACTTTCTACGTCAATTATTTAATCTACATATTTCTGGGAGAAATGCAGTAGTAATAAAAATTTTGACTGTTACTCTAATATGGTTCTTAGATTCAATTATCACTTACAGAGTAACCCTATAGCTTTATAATTTTGCTAATTTAAACATAAGTGTATTATTCTGTTTTTTTTCTATTGTCCTAACTAATACATTCCTTATTTCTCTTTATTTCACATCTGCCAGTTCCTTTCCGTCAGACTGTTAAAATTTTTTTTTTTCTAACTGCACAATTTCAAATTTGCATCTTTTTCAGCTATCGGTTTTCTTGCGAAAATTCTAAATACATTCTTTCATTTTCGTCCAAGAATACTATAAATTTCTATTCCGGATTTAAAATAATTTTTTCCAATTTCGTTTAAGAATATTGTAAATTTCTGTCTCAAATTTTAAATACTTTTTTTCCAACGTCGTTTAAGAATACCGTAAATTTCTGATAAAAATTTTAAATACACCCTTCCATTTTCGTTCAAGACTACTATACATAAACATCGGATTAAAAATATCAGTAAAACCTATTTCCGATAAGATTACTTTTATCGTTATTGATTTTTATTCCCTACTAATTTACGTGTTTCCAGAAAGTATTTTTTTGGAAGAAAAATTTCTTCTTCCTTGAAGTAATTATCCTCTCATTTCCTCCTCCTCCTCCTCAGTTCTTCGTTTCTCGTTAATGTTTGTTTGTTTGTTTGTATGGTGTTTTTATGTTGCATGGAACTAGTGGTTATTCAGCAACGGGACCAACGGCTTTACGTGACTTCCGAACCACGTCGAGAGTGAACTTCTATCACCAGAAATACACATATCTTACCCCTCAGTGGAATGCCCGAGAATCGAACTCGCGGCTACCGAACTGGCAGGCCAAGACCATACCGATCACGCCACTGAGGCGCTTGTTTCTCGTTCATGGCCACTCCATAGATTATTATTTCCAATTACTCTGATGACGTTGGTCGTCATCTATCAGAGTTAAGTGTCGTCACTGAGAAAGTCTTCAGAAAACTTGGACAGCATCTCAAAAGAAACTTATCATTCGTTTCCTTGATTGTATTGATCGTGCTATTTTTCGACTCGTTATCATTATCATCGCTAAATTAACTGGATAGTGTGGAGTTGATTGGCACTTTTGAGTTTGTAATTACTGTTCAATAATATCCACTATTTCAAAGACATAACTTCGACATTTTAAAACACAACAGGACCATGACCGGAGAACGACGGTTTCTCGAGGGTGGCGAATTCCAGAGAATACTGAACTTCCAATATTTATAATATATATATATATATATATATATATATATATATATATATATATATATATGTATATATAATAAATAATGTGCATGTTAACAGGACAGAAACATTATTTCTAATGAAATACAGAGTTTATATAAATTTTATTTTTACATTTTTATTCTAATAGCTAAATCGCCAATATCATATACTAATATTACTGTATCTTAAACTCAAACACGAAACACCTTTTTCAGATCATTTTAGAGTCTGTCATAGATCTTTCCTACCCCCACAAACAACAACAACAACAACAAAAAAGTAGTTTGTAGGCTTTACTCCCCGAGTAATAAGGAAAATTAACCAGATCATTAGCTCTCATCACAACAATTTACACCTGCTACCTTCAGCCGCCCTCCAACCCCCGCTCCCCACTCCAAAACCACCACCCCCTCCCTATTCGCCCTTACTGGTCCGTGAACAGGAGAGAGAGAGAGAGAGAGAGGGGGGGGGGGGGCGGTAGAGGGGGTTCGTGATTAACGGAGGATAAGCGGACGAAAACAACGGTCGTACACAAAAGTCGAACCGGAAGCCGAGTCGGCCGTCTCGCCCGAAGAGAGAAGAAGAACTGGCGGGGGGGGGGATGAGTAGTCGCAGGTGAAGAATGTGAAGACGATAGACAATGAAGAAGCGGCAATAGAAGAATAGGAGGAATCGCGAGGAATTCACAAAACAAGACACTATTCGGACATGAACGTTCCGGAGAGGAATAAGAAGAATGAAAAGATTAAAAGAATGTTAAAAAGACAACGAAGAAGCGGCACGAGGAGGAGAATAAGGAAGAATCAGCTAGGATTTGGAATTCTCTTATAACTTTCGTGTTCCTGTCCTTCACAGTATTCTATCCTTTTTCGGCTTTTATTGGGCATGGGCTAGGTATGGGCATGTGCTACCTTATCATAGAATCCCGAATACGAGGAAAGAGTGGTTTAGGCTTAATTTATCTCCTTTCCTGATTATCATGAAGTTGGGGAGAAGTCAAAGATGGGTAAACGGAATATGCGATTAGGTGAGTATTAGTTGAGTATTACAATAGGCACTGAATGTATGAATAATGATCTTATTACAATATGCTATGAATGTAGAATAAACATCTTATTACAGTGAGTATTACAATAGACATTGAATGTATGAATAAACATATTACACTGAGTATTACAATAGGCACTGAATGTATGAATAAATGTCTTATTACACTGAATATTACAATAGGCACTGAATGTATGAATAAATATCTTATTACACTGAATATTACAATAGGCACTGAATGAATGAATAAACATCCTTTTACAATGAGTATTGGAATAGACACTGAATGTATAAATAAACATCTTATTACACTGAATATTACAATAGGTACTGAGTGACGAGTGTATGAATAAACAACCTATGACAATGAAAGTGGAAAACGAGTCATCAGATAAATCACACCGGTAAATAAATGAATCAGAACATAAATTCAAAGAATAAACACACAAACAAAAAAGTCTAACTAGCCAAACTGAACGAACAAACTAAACCATAAAATCCAAACAACAGTCAAAGGACCACATCAGGTAACAACAATTCGCGAAAAAGTTTTCAAAACAAACTTGGAATCATTTCCACCCGTTGGATCTGCTTCCTTTTCCCCCGCCTGGAATTCACTCGACCATTCCAAGCTTCCGGCAAAGAGCGTCAGCGAAATGGATTGCGTTTTAAGGCAAGCAATCAAGAACACACACCATACCGCTGGGTCGTTCATGCGGAAGCCATGATCGTAGCTGGATGGCGCCAATGAACGCAACGAGCGCCATATATACCTGGCGCGTTCACGAGACGACGATGCCTTTCTTGGAGTGCGTTCATGAATGTTAACGTTACCGTACGTATGGTGAGTTCGCGAACTGATTAAACATGTCATTCACAGAATCTATTTTTGAACGTAAAAATACCATATACCTGCCACGTTTACGAGCCAACTTAGCCACCTATTAAATGCGTTGATGAGCGTCATGGTTACTACACCGGTGGAACGCTCACGAGGTAACGCTTTCTCCCTCCATGGAATGCTTCCATGAACGCATCGGGTCAAAGGTCCTCTTCAGCCGAATATTTCTGTGCACTTGGACCAACACCGTGAACTCGTGTAAATTCAACTTTGTTCCGGCATTGGGTAGAGATGTATATAAAATCAGTGGTGAAAGTTTAAAGGCTTAATATATATAATAATATATATATATAATATATATATATATTATATATATATATATTCATAACTATAATATTATATCTATATTATATATATATATATATTCATATATATATATATATATATATATATTTATAAATAAGAATATAAATACATTATATATATAAACACATACATATGTGAAATGTATATATGTATGGATGTGTGTATGGATGTGTGTGCAAATACATTTACATGCATACTGCATATAAATACATTGCTTAAATTAGCACAATTTTTCTTTAAATATCTGTCAATATTTACATAGCTTATTAGCAAGGAATAACAGACGTGAATTAAAATCAATGACGAGGGAATATGTCATTCGTACATAGGCTGAATTATTATCGAAATAAAGCAAACATTGTTAAGATCGATGATGCGTGCAATTGCAAAAAGCTGTCAGATATGAAATCTGACTTTAGCCATGAATGCAACAGGATATAATTCATGATATCACAACGAATACTGAATACACTTATTCATTCACTTTTGAGCTTTCGTGGTTATTCAGTCTCGGGTTGTACATAAAATTAATGTTCTAATACTATATGTACTACAAAGGAAAAAATGTATAATATATATGATATATATTATTTATATTATATATGTATATATGAAAAATGAATATCATATATAATTCAAAATATGTATAATATAAATGTATAAATGAAAAATGTACATTACCTATTACTTATGTATAATATAGTATTTGTACAAATGAACATGTACATATTATTCATGTATAACACATACGTATAAGTGACAATGTCCAGCGTTATTATTTCATCTTTATTAATGTGTTATCCAATAGAGGAATCTGGCAAGTACATTCATTCAGCATATAAATGCATATGTAAATATAAATGAATGTACAATATCTTAGTCACGTCCACCTATAAAATTGACGTCATTTACGCACGACCGCACTCCACTTGTCAAACAGAAACGCCTGATGACTCGGTGCCATCTTCGCACTGACCTTACGCAATAACATTACGTTATTATAACAGTTAATTCACGTCACGCAGATCGCCTTCTTTTAAGAACAATGACTACGCTCTTTAGAGGATGCTTTGATAAGGCGTGACCATTCCTGATGAAGGAACACGTATGTTAATGGGCATTATTTTCTTTGTTATTTTCTTCTTTGTTGTTAGATAGTCGTTAGTGATGCTGTATTTGATTTGCGATTATGATTTCTCACTGCTGAAGATAGAAGGAATCATTTTATGTCGATGCATTAATTATACTTTTTTTTTAAGAACTTTCGTAAACTGGGTAGTCTTTGAATATGTGATACACTCTCCTTTTATCTGACAATAGTCAATCGACAATTATAAACTATTCATCACATCGACTGAAAGGAACTATCATTTTATTAGTAGGATATTTGAGAACTGAAAGTGAAGAAATTTATGGGCAGACTACCTTACTTTACTTATGAAAAGAGAGAAAAGTTAAGTCTACCTTAGTTTAACCAGACCACTGCCTGAGCTGATAGGAAACCAACTGGTTACTCAGCAACGGGCCTACAGCTTATTGTGGAATCAGAACCACATTATATTGAGAAATGAATTTCTAATCACCAGAAATAAATTACTCTGGATCCGCATTGGCAGAGCGGGTAGCGAATGAAGAAAGAGAGAGAGAGGAGAGAGAGAGAGAGAATGAGAGAGAGAGAATATCTGAATTGTATAGGAAGTGGAATTAATCAAAATAACGAGCGAGTGGCAATTTACTAGACAAGTCTCAGTTTACTACTTGGGTAAGTACTTTGAAGAGCTACTACAGTTCTACAGAAATCATCAAATGGAAACTGGACTAAGCATACAAAAATATTTTCTTAACATGAACTTTAAAAAATATATTTTTTAGGGGGGGGTGTGACGCGCGGAACGGATAATCATAAAATTTAGAATCTTTTTAAATAGTCAATTTTACCCAAGAGACTAGAGAAATATAATGACATATAGCTGGAAAATTAATGAATATCGAAAAGACAAAAGTAAACTACAGTAAAAT
>NC_061087.1:99110096-99115096 GCF_015104395.2 Macrobrachium nipponense | reverse complement strand
AGGGCTGCAATTTGGTATATTTGATGATTGGAGGGCGGATGATCCATATACAAATTCGCAGCCCTTTAAAAGCCTCAGTAGTTTTGAAGATCTGAGGGCGGACAGAAAAAGTGCGGACGGACAGACAAATCAGCCATCTCAACAGTTTTCTTTTACAGAAAACTAAAAAGGTAAAAGATTGACTTTCATTCTCTGAAAAAGTCACACTCATCACCAGCCGAAGAGAAAAGCAGCCAGACTAAATCTTATTTCCACTAGAGGTCGTTCGTGTTGTTACAAACTGTTGCTGTTACGAGAGGCAGCGTTACGTGAGCAAAGTAACTTTGGGAATCCACCAACGCGAGCTTGGAAAGGGCATCTTTCACTGGCGGTCACTCTCTTCAGTCACGAAGTCGAGAGAGAGAGAGAGAGAGAGAGAGAGAGAGAGAGAGAGAGAGAGAGAGGAAATGGGGACGGGGGCGAGATTTACACTTTCAGTCTTTCTTCTATTATGCAAAGATATTATTTAGTCAGAGAAGAAAATAAATAACGTGAAGAAACTAAAGACGAGAGAGAGAGAGAGAGAGAGAGAGAGAGAGAGAGAGAGAGAGAGAGGGGATGGGGGAGGGGAATTTACACTTTCAGTCTTTCTTCTGTGATGCAAAGATAATATTTAGGCAGAGAAAAAAATAAAGAACGTGAAGACATTGAAGACGAGAGAGAGAGAGAGAGAGAGAGAGAGAGAATCGGGGCCGGGGGTGGGGGGCGACATTTACTCTTTCAGGCTTTCTTCTGTGAAGTCAAGTTATGATTCAAGTCAGAGGATGGATAAAACTTGTGTACTGGAAATGTTTTAGCGTTTTGATTAATTTAATTAAATTTCATACATAACATTAGTAGCCTATATTCAAAGTTGCTAAGCATTTTAAATCGCAGTCATGCCGTTTTGCCTTGAAAGTCATCATAAGGTGTAATTATTGAAGGTCGCGAATAATACGGTAGAAGAATATCAACGCATGACATGAGGGGAGATGGAAAAATATTAACGATGCGATAAATGTAAACTATATAGATATATCAGTGACCTATGAATGAACGATGTAAAAATCTGAAAAATGTTAAATGAATGAATGAAATTGTGTCATTAATATAGATAGATAAAGTAATATAAAAACAGACGAATAAAGAAATAAACAAAATAAATACTAGATGTGTCACCTTAAAAAGTATTGAGAATAAATGCTAAGATAGGTCACCTTAAAAAAAGTGTGAAAATAAATACTAAATGTGTCACCTTCAAGACGTATGAAAATAAATTTTAACATGTGTCACCTTTAAAAAATATGAAATTCTAATATGGGTCATCTTTAAAAAGTATAAAAATTAATTCTAAGATGGGTCAACTTTAAAAAGTATGAAATTCTAAGATGTGTCACCTTTACAAAGTATGAAAATAAATCTTAAGATGGGTCACCTTCAAAAAATATGAAATTCTAAGATGGGTCACCTTTAAAAAGTATGAAAATAAATATATACTAAGATGTACCAAATTGAAAAAAGTATGAAAATATATACTAGATGCCTCACCTTCAAAAACAAACCGAGACGGGTCACTTACCTTTGACCTTGTAAATGTCTCCCTGATAGTGGCGGGTCACTGAGGCAGCAGCAGCAGCAGCAGAGGTGACCTCCAACTTTTCGTCGCCCAGTCCGTCAGTGGCCCACATGAGCAACAAGAGTAACAGCAACATGCTTCTTATCATTATCTTCTTTGAATCTCTCTTCTCCTTATTTGTCTTATCTCTCTCTCCGGAAGAGATTTTAAAATACGGAGAATCGGTAGAAATATTTCTTTCTTTTTTTGGCTTCTCTCCGCGTGTCTACCTCATTCCTTTGGGTGGAAGTTTGACACGGAGGACCCGCATGTACGTCACACAAGTATTGTCTCTCGTTTTCATCCTACCTGAAGCTTCGCTGGGTGCGGGTCGAGCTTCAGTATTTGTTGGTAGGGGTGACGAGCATCTTTTTTTTTATCTTTTTCTTCAGAATGAGAATATGAAAGACTGGCTTCACGTCTCTGTCTGCGTCTCAAAATCTTAGTGCATCGCTCGTGAAACTCTCCAGCGAGTCCAACCGCGGAGAAGCATTACAGAAAGAGACACCAAAACAACACTGTTTTCATTCGGGGGAAAGTGGATTCCCACTCATACCGAGAATCGTTATTTTCAACGATTTCTGAGCCACTTTTCCCACCTTCGCATTCGGCGATGGATCACGGAGAGTGGCGTGGATGTTCGCTAGGATGCGCAGTCCCGTGGGATGGACACCTATATTGGAATCATGGGCGTGAGGGCGACCCAGCTTTCAATTCAGAACGTGCGGCGACATTCTCTGCCAAGATCTGCAAAGGAAAAAGACAGAAAACCATGAGGTTCTTGATTCCAGACGATTGTGAGGGGCTGTTAGGTTGAATGTAACAGCCTGGAGAAATTATGTTTATTTTGTGTATGTGTGTTTATGTTTATTTTGTGTATGTGTGTGTGTGGAATGTGAGAGAGAGAGAGAGAGAGAGAGAGAGAGAGAGAGACAGAGGATGAGATAGACGAGAGAGAGAGAGAGAGAATTTAATTAATATAAACAGAGAAAAGTTTGTCACAATTACAATTTGATATAAAAATCCGATAGAGAATATAACACATCACAATCATTTTAAGTTATGAATAAAAATATAAAGCGAATATCTACTTAAAAAAATACGTTGCTATCTCAGGACTATCAACACTATCTAGCGACAGTTAGTATCGGGGAGTATCACCACCTAAAACGACCTTTAAACTATTTATCAAATTAATTTTGGAAAACCCAAAGTTTCTCCCATTCCTCGGGTAAATGAAAATTCATTAATTATGGGGGAAAAGTACAGCTGAATACGCGACCACAAGACACAATATCTGCTCAAGTTTCACTTCTTTGAGTTTCACCTGAAGGGAAACAGACCCATACGAGAGAGAGAGAGAGAGAGAGAGAGAGAGAGAGAGAGAGAGAGAGAGAGAGTATGAGGAGTAAAACTGGGAGATATACTAAAACTTAAATATTCATATGCTTGTACATTTATTTGAAGAAGAAGAAGTAGGAGAGAGAGAGAGAGAGAGAGAGAGAGAGAGAGAGAGAGAGAATATGAGGAGTAAAACTGCGAGAAAGACTAAAACTTAAAGAATCATATGCTTGTACATTTATTTGAAGAAGAAGAAGAAGAAGAAGAAGAAGAAGAATAGAAGAAGAAGAAGAAGAAGAAGAAGAAGAAGAAGAGAGAGAGAGAGAGAGAGAGAGAGAGAGAGAGAAACGCAGAGTGTTACTTAATACCAAAGTATCTAACTTTCAGTTATGAATATTCATACATAATTTGAGGAGAGAGAGAGAGAGAGAGTAAAACTGAAGTAATCAAACGCTTGCATATTCATTCACGGAGCTGAGAGAGAGAGAGAGAGGAGAGGTGAGAGAGAAGAGGAGAGAGAGAGAGAGAGAGAGAGAGAGAGAGAGTACTACTTACGAGACAAAATAGCAGAGAAATGAAGCAGTTTCATTTATCATGTACTATACAGGTAGGTAACCCTCAAAACGATCTCATTGTCTGTTGTGAGTACAACCTACAACCATTTTCCTGTTATTCTCCCGACGACAAAACGCAATTTCTTTCCCTTGACAACGCGCCAAAACAATGATAAATAAATAACATTAACAACAAAAACAGTAACAACGAGAGCAGCCATTATGTCTTTGTTTTTCAACGGAAGTGAATAAAGACAAAAAATCTTGAGAACTTTGGTGAGGAATTCTTGGTATTTTAAAGGAAATTAGAGTAAACAGGCTTTATCAAAGATGACGGTGACTGCAATAACATATGACGTTCATGAACCATTATGGCCGGATAAGTGGATATCATTCAGCGATCAAAATTAGCGGAATAAATATACACCAATAATGGTTTTGTAACTGTCACTACAAATACTGTGGCCACTTTCGGTGATAACAATGCAATATATCACTATTAGGATCTACTGATCCTAATATCAATACTGATTCCAGAGATGTTTTAGTTGTTATTGATATTTTAATTATCATAATAATAATAATAATAATAATAATAATAATAATAATAATATAATTATATTATATTATTATTATATTAAAATACACACGGGCAAGAACAGAAAAATGGGAATAATATTAACATCATACACCAAAGGAAAGAACTACAGGAGATGACATTATTAACATAACAAAGTACACTATAGTAATGAAATCAAGCAACAAATGGGAATATTATTAACATCATATATACCCTAGGAAATTAACTAACATAATAAAAGACGACACAGAGAAGAACTAAAGAAACTGAGAATATTATGAACAGAATACAACACATCCGAGGAAAAGACCACAGTCAAAAAGAAAGAGGGAAGGGGGGTGGCAGGTGTGTTAAGGGGCAAGGTTGTTGGGGGGGGGGGGGGGGGGCGGGGGGATATTGAAACCACCCACACCTCCTACGGCCAGAGAAGACCCGCCAGAGTAGGAGGAACTCGCCTTCTCCCAGACCCCGAAGGAACAGCAGCTGTGAAGGAGTGAGTGACGCCAGGGAGATATTCAGGTCAGGGAAGTGTTTGTGGGTGGTTAGTGGCTGAGCTGTATGCCAGGTGGAGGAAGGAGGACCTAACACACAAACACACACACACACACACAGAGAGCGAGACGAGAGAGAAGAGAGATGAGAGAGACCGAGAGAGAGAATTTATTTAGATTTGTGGGTTATGCTAGCATAGTGTATTCATATTCTTTCCTCTCTCTCTCTTTCTTTCCTCTACACACACACACACACACACGGAGGTTTAGGTTTGTGGATAATTATACTGATATAGGTGGATTCACATTTCCCTTCTCTCTCTTTTACAAATATAGAAACACACAGAGAGAGAGAGAGAGAGAGAGAGAGAGAGAGAGAGAGAGAGAGAGAGAGAGAAAGG
>NC_061087.1:99102596-99107596 GCF_015104395.2 Macrobrachium nipponense | reverse complement strand
ATTTCAAATCACCTTATGTCTCTCCCACGAGGACCACACGAAGCCAGGTAACCAAAAGGTAACCTTAGACTTACTTGACTTACATGACTTACATCTTGTTCGGGTTGCCCCAGGTCCCTCAGTGTGAGGCACCTCTAATGTCTACCAGAGAGTTGCTAGTACATCTTCCGGTATATTTTGCATCTTCCAATCTTGGATGGTCTGGGATGCAGTTTAGATATTTGTCGAGCTTATTCTTAAACACATCTACGCTCACTCCTGATATATTCCTCAGATGAGCTGGCAACGCATTGAATAGACGCTGCATTATCGATGCTGGTGCGTAGTGGATTAATGTCCTGTGTGCTTTCCTTATTTTTCCTGGTATAGTTTTGGGCACTATTAATCTACCTCTGCTTGCTCTTTCTGATATTTTTAGTTCCATGATATTTTCTGCTATTCCTTCTATCTGTTTCCATGCCTGAATTATCATGTATAGCGTTCTCTTCTCCTTTCTAGACTATATAATTTAAGAATTGTAGTCTTTCCCAGTAGTCTAGGTCCTTAACTTCTTCTATTCTAGCTGTAAAGACCTTTGTACACTCTCTATTGTGCAATATCCTTTTTGATAGTGTGGGTACCATATCATATTGCAATATTCAAGTGGACTACGAACATATGTTTTATAAAGCATAATCATGTGTTCAGCTTTTCTTGTTTTGTTTTGAAGTGCCGTAACAACATTCCCATTTTTGCTTTACATTTTGCCAACAGAGTTGCTATTTGATCATTGCATAACATGTTCCTATTCATCATCACACCAAGGTCTTTAACTGCTTCCTTATTTGTGATGGTCTCATTATTAGGTCCCTTATATGCATATAGCTTTCTTTCTCTGTCTCCATAATTTATTGATTCAAATTTATCAGAGTTAAATACCATCCTATTTACCTCTGCCACAATCATATACTTTGTTAAGGTCTCTTGTAGAGCGGTTCCTATCTTCATTCACAAGTAATTTCTCTACTTATTCTTGTGTCATCTGCGAAACTTACTCATACCGAATCCTTAACATTATTGTCTATGTCCTTCATCATAATAACAAACAGTATTGCAGCTAACACCGTACCTTGCGGCACACCGGATATTACCTTGGCTTCATCGAGTTTTCTCGTCGTTTGCAATAACTATCTGTTTTCTGTTGTGTAAAAATTCTTTTAACCATCTTCCTACTTTATCCACGATATTGTGTTTTCTAATTTTCTTCGCTAATATATTATGGTCTACTTTATCAAAAGCTTTTGCAAAGTCTAAATAAACCACATCTGTTTCATTTCCGCTTTTCATATTTTTGAATATGTTCTCACGGTGGACTAACAGTTGGGTTTGTGTACTTTTTCCGGGTACGAAACCATGTTGTCCTTTATTAAACAATTATTTTTTTATTAAATGTTTCATAATATTTTTCTTCATTACCCTTTCATACACTTTCATAATATGTGATGTTAGACTCACAGGCCTATAATTACTTGCCTCTAGTCTTGATCCACTTTTGAAAGTAGGGGTAATATATGCTAATTGTGCTCATCATAAAATCTTGCCTGTATCTACACTTTGTCTTAATAATATTGCAAGTGGCTTTGCGATAGAATGAACTACTTTCTTTAACAAAATAGCAGGAATTCCATCAGGCCCTGCAGCAGCTCCATTTTTAATTTCATTAATAGCCTGCACAATATCAGCTTCATTAATATCTATGTCAGCTAAATATTCACTATTTTCATCCCTTACTTCTATATCATTATCTTCATTATCTATTCTAGGGGTGAATTCTCTCTTATATCGTTCTGGCCAGTATGTTGCAATTTCCTTTTTTTCATTCTTTAATCTCCCTCAATTCTCAGAGGGCCTATTTCTATTCTTCTTTATTCATCTTCTTCGCATATGAGTATAATAGTTTGGGTTTTTGCTTGATATTTAATAGGGTTTTTTTTTTTTCTTCCAAGTCCCGTTTTTTCATTTTCTTTTGATTGTATTGCTCTTTTTGTTCGCATTTTCTATCTTACTTTTTAGTTCTATAACTTTCCATGCATTTTTTTCTTTTGCAAGACCTTTTTTTCCACTTTCTGATTTTCTGGAACAAGATCCTTCTGTCTCTTGGTATGCATGAATTGATGTTTACTTTTCTTCTTCGGTATATATTTTTCCACATCTCCAATATTTTATATAATATCTCCGTATTAACCCTTCTTGCATTCATACGAAAATGTTATCCCAATCTTTGTTTAATTCTTCATTAATTTTTACTGAACATTTTATATTTTTACTGTAGAAGTTGTATTTTCCATATCCTTCCCACTTTTTCCTTTCTTGCTTATCTCTATTTTCACTTGCTTTGGAATGAACTGTTAATTCTATGACATTATGGTCTGAAATACTCGCATTATAAACTATTATTTCTTTAACATAATTTCATCTCGTTCACAAATACTAGGTCTAAAGTATTTTCCTTTCTTGTTGGCAGGTGATTTATTTGTTGAATGTTGTATTCTAGTAGCATATCTAATAGCTTTTCAAATTGCCTCTTATCTTCTGCACTACTATTACTCTCTTTTTTATATGTATAACCATCTCCTAACCATCTCCACGTAAAAAGAAAAACAAAAAACAAAAGGCCAGTATTAACCTTTGAGAGCGTTAAATCCCTCGCATCAATCACCATACGAAGTGAGAAAAATAACGACCTGTTATTTCTCTCTTCAAAATTTCCTCTTCGGAACTTTAAAAGAAATTTCCCCAGAATTACTCGCCGTTTACGAATCCTCAGCCGGGATGAAAAGAAAAAAGAAAAGTTCGCCCGTGGAATCCATCCCAGGTCGGCGTTTAAATCTGACAGATGAGGGCATTTAGGGCATGTCTCTCTGAGTGATGGGACCGTGCACGGATGGATTAGAAGCCCGAGGACCCACGGTTTGTGTGTGTGTGTGTGTGGGTGGGTGTTTCAATTCTCGGGTATAATAGGATTGACCGTGGGCGTAGATAATCCATGGGCTAAAAAACCCTCTTTCTTCCCCCCCAAAAACCTCCTCTTTCTCCCCCCCTCCTCTCTCTCTCCTCTTCTCTCCTACTCTCTCTTCTCTCCTCTTCAAAATTTATAAATGTTTATGGATTTATTTTCTAGCTTTCTCATGCTGAATAGGAAAAAAATTTACTGATCCATAAATTTTTTCTCTCTCTCTCTCTCTCTCTCTCTCTCTCTCTGTTCAAACTTCATAAATGTTTAAGATTATTTTCTAATTTTCTCATACTGAATAAAAAAAAATTACTCATCTATAAATTCTCTCTCTCTCTCTCTGTCCAAACTTCATATATAAATGTTTATGATTATTTCTTAGCTTTCTCATACCGAATAAAAAAAATTCTGATCTATAAATTCTCTCTCTTCCTGAGGAGAGAGAGAGAGAGAGAGAGAGAGAGAGAGAGAGAGAGAGAGAGAGAGAGAGAGAGGTATGTGGGCTTGCTCCTCCGAGATTCTTGGGGAACCTGTCGGGTGTACTTATTCAGAGATAATGAATTTTCTTTAACACGCTCTTCGAAGGAAAGTAATACTTTGTGTGTGTGTGTGTGTGTCACACGCACACATACACAGAGGAAAATGTTGTTTCATGGTAGTATTGAGGCAAGGCTTGTTTTTATTAAAAAATACAGTAAGAGAGAGAGAGAGAGAGAGAGAGAGAGAGAGAGAGAGAGAGAGAGAGAGAGATGTTGTTATATCATGCTACTATTAAGGCAAGACTTGTTTTTTTGAAAAGTACTGTACGAGAGAGAGAGAGAGAGAGAGAGAGAGAGAGAGAGAGAGAGAGAGAGAGAGAGAGAGCTCTTATGCGCAAATGTGTGTGTATATACATGTTTTTTGCACAGTTTTTCCTCTGCAATTTTTGTCAGGTTCAGTGGGCACGTGGCTTCTACCTACTGCTTTCAGACAACAGTCCTCCAATATCTTGTAGGTCTTCTTATCTCCAAGGCTGAAGTTTTGAAGGTGTGGTCAACATTTGTTGCTCTGATACTTAATCCAACAAGAATGTGTAGGAGCATGTATTTGTCTATCTAGAGACACACAAATATATAATCATAATACATAATATACATACATATATATATATATATATATATATATAGAGATATAGATTTGGTTATCTGTATATACAAGTATACATACATACACACACACACACACACACACCCACACACACACACACATATATATATATATATATATATATATATATATATATATATATATATATATATATATGTATATGAAAGTAGATAAATACATAATACATCGTTCAGCAGTCTTCACATTACTGTATCAAACTCACCTTAGAGTATACACGAAATTCGTAAGTCACGAAAGAAACTATATTATCCATTAAACTTAGAAGTAAATTCTTATGGATTTCAAAATCCAACGTCATCTCTGTTGCCTCCTCACCACCCGCCCCAATCCCGCTTATCTCCCTCCCCTCCCCTCCCTCCCCCTCCCTCCCACCCTCTAAAAATAGGCTAGTATTACATGCGCTGAAAAGATATGGTGACATCGAAGATGTTTTGAGAATAAAACCATGAGAATCTTGTTTTTAATACTAAAAAATAAGGTGATTATATGTTTACTTTTATTTTTTCTATCCAAACTAAACTTCCTTAAGGATCCTAAGCACAGGTGTAGATCCTTCTTTTGTTTAATGAAATATTTTTCGTCTTGTTTCTTGTTTGCATTTCTTCTCGAAATTTACGACTGGATCTTTCTTTACGCAACGCAACGCTCTGCTGCCATGAATGAACGCAAAACAAAAATGGCGGAGCAAAAAGAACGTAAAAAAAAGAAAGAGAGAATGGTGAAAAAAAAAAAATGCCGATACGGAAAGAGAACGTGACTTTCAACTGCGCAAGTGTATGCCCTCTGGGTGTCTGTGTGCAGTGGAAGATGCTACGGCCTCTCTCTCTCTCTCTCTCTCTCT
>NC_061087.1:99082596-99095096 GCF_015104395.2 Macrobrachium nipponense | reverse complement strand
TCTCATAGCACTGCCGGGCGGTCATACGTCATCGATTACGTAGAGGTTTATAAAGATGAGTTTTCTCAGAATACGTTTGATGTAAATACATAAAATATTTAACTTTTCATGATGTTATTTATATTCATAATTTGTTTAATTGCACATCGTAAGACTTCTGCATAGATCATTTATCAATGAATGTATTCAGCTCTCTCTCTCTCTCTCTCTCTCTTCTCTCTCTCTTCTCTCTTCTCTTCTCTCCTTCTTCTTCTTCTTCTTCTTCTTCTTCTAACTTCATCTCCTTCTTCTTCTCTTCTCCTCTCCTCCCTCTTTCTCTCTTCCTCTCTCTTCTCTTCGCCCTCTTTCTCTCTTCCCTCTCTTTCTCTTTCTGTATCTATCTATCTATCTATCTATCATCTATCTATCTATCTATCTATCTATCTATACACATACACGCATATATATACTTATATATATATATATATATATATATATATATATATATATATATATATATATATATATTATATATATAATATATACGTATGTGCGTGTTTCTGTACCTGTGTCTATGAGTGTACCTGCGTATAATCTTCTGCCGTACACACTATTCTTTCGATGCTACTTGTCAAATAGATGTTTTTTTTTTACTTTGGGTATATAAGCAACACGCCTGCACGCGCGCACTAGCACACTTAATTGTGCGCACACTTATCAATTTGTGGGGGGGAACACTAACTCAAACATCTGATCTTTATTTTATTTTTTTACTCCTCCGATTGCTTGCCGCGTGACCCAAAAGGTCGCCAAAACCGGAATAATGGCTGACCTACTAATGAGGTCATTGACGTTCTGACAATTCACGTTTATGCATCCCAGCTGGTCCCAAGTCTTGGTAAAAGAGAGATTGTGCGTAGAATGTCAACGCTTCTTTCAAAAAATAAAATAAAAAAAGGAAAAAACAAGTAAATAAGTTTTCTGTACAGTAGAAAAATTTCTTGTAAGAACCTTTCAACCACGGCCCATGAAACTTTCAGCCACAGTTTCCTGGTGGTGGCCTGTGTTGTTGGCACCTACAGATACTCTATCAAGGCTAACTTTAACCTTAAATAAAATCAATACTACAGAGGCTAGAGGGCTGCAATTTGGTACGTTTGATGATTGGAGGGTGGGTGATCAATATAGTAATTTGCAGCCATATATCTCATAACCTCTGTAGTTTATAAGACCTGAAGGCGGACCGACAAAGTTATCTCAATAGTTCTCTTTTACAGAAAAAAAACAGTACTTCACCTTGCAGAACAAAATGTACTTGAAAATGCAACAGACTTTAGTGGTCTGATACAAACGGCCGTGGGCCATAATGAGGCCTGAGGGCCATCGGCGTTATGAAGCTGTTGTCACAACCGTTACGATCATCAATATCAATAGAAAATGCAGAGATGGAATGATCGTGCTTAATTAAGTATCAATAAACATAATGCTTTTATTGTGTACATAGAATTTAGTCCAAAGGCCAAGCACTGGGACCTATGAGGTCATTCAGCGTTGAAACGAAAACAGACAGTACAAGGTTGGAGAGGTTTAACAGGAGGAAAACCTCAAAGTAGTTGCACTATGAATCAACTGTTAGGAGAGGGTGGAAAGTAAGATGGAAGAATGAGAATATGAAAGGATGTACAGTAAAAGGGACGAAAGGGGTTGCAGGCAGCCAGGGGCCGAAGACACGCTGCAAATAATCTTCAGTGATGCCTACAGTGCACCGCATGAAGTGCACTGACGACACTAACCCCCTAGCGAGGATAATGCTCTTATTAACCAACAAACGAATTGGTCCAGTATTATAAGTTGGCGTCACAACTCTGGTCATCGACGACAATGAATAAATAAATAAATAAATAAATAAATAAATAACCCTACGTTGAAACATTGCATAAGAATGAATTTAGAATGAACTCATCCCTTCTGACCGAGATTTTGAGGTATTTGCCGGTCATTACGTAACGTAACGAAAATTACGCGGTTTCCGCTGGGTCAGTATTACACATATTTCTTACATTTTTTAGAACAAAAACCGATAATGACCTTCAGATTACGTTTCTTTAGGGCAAATTCTGTAAGCCTGTGGAGTAAGTCAGTCCAGTTCAGTGGTTTTTCAAAATTTAAGATTTTGTTTTCTATTATCAGTCATTTAGTGACATTTGTCAATCAAAATTACATTATAAAAATACAGAAACAGAAATTACAAGAACATATGCAATATTTTAAAGAACAACGAATGATATCACAAAAACTTCATAACCATGTTTGATAAAATCATACAAACTCCAGGAAATTTCTTTAAAATTTGCTGGCCAAATGACATGAATTATACACCCGTCAAAACAGAATTAATACTGAAAAAAAATGTGGTCAAGGAAAGCAACGACGTCTTACAAAATACAAATTGAATTTTCTGTTCCGTAATTACCCCAAGAGAAAAACACAGACTCAAACATTCTATAGTCTGTAGGGGTTGATTAAGGTACGTAATGGTACGATAGACGAAGCCTCGTGAGCACAGTCGTAGGTAATTTACGACTCTTCCTCAAAAACCTCTTCGTAGTTCACTGGGATTCGGACACGATTTCGAAATGTTTTACTAAAGTTATGTTTTTTAACATCTCAAGAATTCGTGCAAATTTTCGTTTGGGGATTTTCTGTTTTTTTTATTTCTTTATTTTTAAGGCAAGAACAAATTATAAATGCATTACCTGTATCAAGAATACATATGCTGATTTGCTAATAATAATAATAATAATAATAATAATAATAAAATTAATCATCATCATCATCATCATCATCATATCATCATCATCATCATTCATTCCATTATTTATACTTATTATTATTATTATTATTATTATTATTATTATTATTATTATTATTATTATTTAACTGAATCTTTATCCTAGACTAGTGTAATCTTATTATAGAATAAAATGTTAGAATATTATTTACCAATTTTTGAAAAATATATCCATGATACGTATCACTGTATAAAACTAGGATATAATGAATGAATATTATATAATAACTGAAATAAAAAAATAATATGCAGACATAAATTCGACTTGAGGTACGTTTAATATTTGAGTCTTGTCATCAACGTTGCTTATTTGTAATAACTGTACGACACTATAAGTGTTCATATATTTTCACTTCAAAATACATGTCACGCTTTTCAGCACATACCTTTTCAATAATATCAATAATATTCCTCGTTAATTATATTTATCATCTGTAGATGTGATCTATTATTACTTAATACATTCATTTATTTATTAGCTTACGGATTAACAAGGGCAAAACTAGGTATAAGAATTACATTGATAATCTAATGAAGGAGTCGATGACAAACATGCGTGGTGTATATTAGAAATATAATCATCAAAGTCACATTTGGTTATATAAATCAGATGTATTAAAAGACGACTCTTATTTAATGTACTAACAACTATCAATATTTATCTACAAATGCTTTATTCAATTTTCGAGAAATTTATAAAAAATAAAACGGAAACCGTCCTTAACATAAATCTTTTTAGACTATGGCAACCACATGCCAAAGATGATGATGATGATGATGATGATGATTATTATTATTATTATTATTATTATTATTATTATTATTATTATTATTATTATTATTATTATTATTTTTATTTTTATTATATATTTATTTATTTAGTTATTTATTTATTTTGCTTTTCAACACTTGCACGTTCGTAGCCTTAATAAAATAAATCTGGAAGCTGGAGCAGGCTCGGAGCCTTAATAAAAGAAATCTTGAAGCTGGGGCCAAACTGCTGCTGACCGTAATCACCCCATAGTGAAACCCACCTGAAGATCAACTGCTCATTGCACAGCAACAAGGGAAACCCAGGTCTATAAACACCTGATGTCAACAACCTCGTATTGAAGTGTGAGTTATGTCCTTGAACACAAAGGCTCTGGAGGAAAGTAGGTCGAGGAAGGCGCGGCCGGTCGATTTGACATTTACCTGACAGGTAACACTGCACTGATAATGTTGTGGGCCATGGTTCTTTATAATATACAGATATGATATACTGCAGTGTGGACGTACCCTTACCTGACTGGCTAATTTGCACAAGGAAACCCATCTAACAATATTTCAATGAAGTGGTCGACTTTCCATAGGTTTTTTGCATGACGTGAGACAAAACTTACTCATTTGCTATTAAGAAATAATACAGATTTTATTCATTAATGACCCATATTAAAAATTTATAGCAAACGGCCAACAATTTTTCTCATTGTAATTCATAACGTGCAGCCATTCATCTGGAACGGGTCAGAAAGGTCACTGACTTGAGAAACATAAACCACTGAATAGAATGTTAGCGTGTAAAAAAAAAAAAAAAAAAAAAAAAAAAAGAACACTGGGTCAAGAAAAGGAAAGTATGGTTAAACGCAGATAGAATCTGCAAGAGAACAAAAATATGCAGAAAAGAGGGAAGTACCGAGTATAAAAGAAGAAATTATGTAACAAAATATATAGACAAAAATATAATTGACAGTATTGAATAACGTAATTTTGGAAACAGCTATTTTTTTCTACCAAAAATATGCACAGAGATAATGACAGCTTATATAAGAAGAAATTAACGAAATATACAGAAGGCAAAAATAAAATTAACAATAATAAATAACGTAACTTTGGATACAGTTGCTTTTTTTAGACAAAACTAGCTGAAGGTAAACGATGAATGAATAAATGATATAAAATCATTTGCTATCTCTTTTTTTAACTCTACCAAATGAAAAGATTATATTTTCACCCACCTTTCAATGAAAGGAGTCTCAGAAGGATTTATCTTTTTGATTCATATCAGAATAGGTAAAGGACGTCACTCATTATTTACCCCTGTTCCACTCACTCTGCATTAATGCTCACGATGGGGGATATATGTCAAGAGTACTTTGCGCTCAGAGGAGGTCACCCATCAAGGTACTGACTACGTTTATTAACATTTCCTTTGTATTCGGATTCGAATACAAATTAGAGATATACTTCAAGGAATAAAACGTCAACTATGGAATCAGCATCGACTACAGTATCACGAAACCAACTGCTCTTTCGTTCCCACGAGGCGAAAACTTAGCAAAATAAGGTCAAGCAGACAAGTACCACCCAGGCCAGTTTCTAATCCTTTCAAGGGACGCGCATATGGCAAGACCAAAGCAATTATCGCGATTAGATCACCTGTGATCGTGTACTCTCGTCCCATCTGGAACAGCTGATGGGCAAGTTGAACTGATCCTCAGGCAATTGCAATTGCAACGTGGTAAAATGGAGGTTTTCCATGCCGTTCCAGGAAGGCCTGGAAACTCACCAGTAGAGGAAAGATAAACGAAAACTCTTTGGACCAAAGACAAGCCGCCCGCTGGCGTGACATGGTCCATGCCTATATACAAACAGTGTATGTGAGGGAGAGAGAGAGAGTGTGTGTGTGAGTGTGTTTGTTTGCGTGAGTTTGCGGGCTCTTTGGTGTGTCAGTGTGTGCGTTCTCTTGTGAGAATTTTACAGCTAACTCAACATTCAGACCTAACGTGTCTTCCACGTCCGTACACAACAGCAGTTTAAGGTGAGGTGATTCTCTCTCTCTCTCTCTCTCTCTCTCTCTCTCTCTCTCTCTTCCAAGCTACATTGCAAATTTCTACAGGTCGCTTACTAAATCAATAGATATTGCCATGCACTGTATTGAAAGTACAAAGAAACCTGACTAATAATAATAATTCAAAAACAACCAGCACTCTCTAAATGATATGGCCTTTGAATTTACTACAACTGCTATTACACTAATACTAATTTTTGTGACTACTACTACCACCCGAACTTCCAAGGTGGAACAAAACACATCATCCCTCAAAGTACGACCTCTAATTTACTAAAATAATGACAATCCTTTGGCCAATGGAAGGGCCGACGATTCGACGGTTGACACGTCATTGTTAATAGAAAGGATGGCTCGTTAATTATAAACAAAATCTCGTGGATGATTGATGAAAAAGGTCCCTGAATATTTTAGAAAATGTTATTTACAATTTTCATTTATCTCAGTATTTATTTACTCGTATTTAAGTATTTATTTACGTGTCTTTGCTCATCACTGTATAGATTTGGTCAGTGAGTTTCATAATCTGAATCTGATAAAAAAATTCCCATTTTATTAGGAAAATATGTCGAGTAACCTTGAGGCGTTTTGTGATATCTTTCTTTCTACCTTAGTAGCAGGTATATTACTTACAACACTATTGATTACAATAAATGCATGTAAATGAATGGTAAACCATCTGAGAAATAAATAAAAATATTTACGGTAAATTTAATACTAAAATTAACGACAAAAGATATTAAACAGTCTGCAGCAGGAGTTAAAGGTATTAGCATTACTACTATTCAAAACAATAAATAAATAAATTTGAATGGTACACCATCTAAGAAATACAAACATTTAATGTAAGTTTAATACTAAAGTCAACCACAAAAGATATAAAACATTCTGTAACATGAGTAAGAGGCACACATTTTACGAAAAAAAACATAGAACTGAAAGTAAAAATAAAATTTGTGAGAATTGCACCTAATGGCCAAAATATTCATATTAGAAATGAGACAGGCAGAAAATGACAACACAGAAGATTCCAAACTGCTATGTCAAAGCTTGTATACAAAGCAAGCCTTTCTCAACCTTGGCCAAATATGTGAAAAACCACACGTTTTGACAAAGGAAAACCATAAATCTGGTTGAGAGAGAGAGAGAGAGAGAAGAGAGAGAGAGAGAGAGAGAGAGAGAGAGAGAGAGAGAGAGAATTTTAAACTGGCGCCACAATAGATATGACTTTAAATGTAAGAAATACAGAACTTGCAAGAAAGAGAGAGAGAGAGAGAGAGAGCGAGAGAGAGAGAGAGAGAGAGAGAGAGAGGAAATTGGGGGCATTAGTCAAAACAAATATGTGCCCATTTGGCGTCACCATTACTTAGCCCTCTCAAAGGAGCACCCACACAGGGCATTCAATTACACCCTTCACTATACCGTCCCAGAAAAGGAAGAGGAAGAGGAAAAGAATGAACAATATACCTCTATTTAAAGGGAAGAGGAAGGAGGAATGTCGTTGAAGGTACCTAACAAAGCAGAATAATAATTATCAGGTCATCTTCATAAGATAATAAGTACCTTCAGAAGGAGACACTTTTTACAGAAACAGTAAACATTCTTCAGAGGACACTTCTCATAAAAAGAAAGCCATTATTTAGGAGAAGACTCTTCCCTTAAAAAGAATAAAAATTCTTTAGAAGACACTTTTCATAAAAAAGAAACCTTATTTAGAAGAAGACAATTTCCATAAATAGAATAAACATTCCTGAGAAGACACTTTTCGTAAAAAGCATTATTTAGAAGATTACTTTTCATAAAAAGAATAAACATCCTTTAGAAGACAATTTTCACAGAAAGAATAAATATTGCAGGAGACACTTTTCATAAATAGAATAAACATTCTTTAGAAGAAAATTTTCATAAAAAAAAACATTGTTTAGAAAAAGAGACTTTCCATAAAAAGAATAAACATTCTTTAGACGAAAATCTTCACAGAAAGAATAAACACTGCAGAAGAAGAAACTTTTCATAAATAGATAAAAAATTCTTCTTCAGAAGACACTTTTCATAAACAGAATAAACATTCTTCAGAAGAAGATAATTCTCATGAATAGAATTAACATTCTTTAGAAGAAGGCGATTTTCATAAGGATAAAAAAACAATATTTACATTTACAAGAGACACCTTTCATATAAAGAACAAACATTCTTTAGAAGACAATCTTCACAGAAAGATTAAACAGTCAGCAGAAAAGGGAACTTTTCATAAATAGAATGAATAGTCTTCAGAAGAAGAAAAAAGAAGAAGAATCAGAACAATACCAAGAAGACAATCTTCAGAGAGAAGGAGGAGAAGAAGAAGAAGAAGAAGAAGAAGAAGAAGAAGAAGAAAAGAAAAAGAAGAATAAAAAGAATAAAAAGAAAAACGAAGATGAAGAAGAATAAGAAGAAGAAGAAGAAAAAGATTAAAAAGACAGCCTGAATTCAAGGTACGGCGGAAGATCTCAGAGCTAACGGTGACCATAAAACAGAGAGAGAGAGAGAGAGAGAGAGAGAGAGAGAGAGAGAGAGAGACGCCGTTTAAGTAATTGGAAGGCGAAGATGCGCCGCTGATGATAATACTCTTAATGATGGATGCACGGGATGAAGATGGCGGCTTCTAGCTCTCTTCTTCTTCTATACCAGTCACTTTTCCAGCCTTCCAGGGGTTAAAGAGGGGCGCTTTCCAGCCGCGGCAAATTCTACATATTCTACATAAAGAAGGGTGGCAGCTTGCCAGCTGTAGCATCGGGGCCATTACCATTTACGTTTGAATGTGCCTACTTTCTTTATTTTCTCTTTTCATTCTTTATTTTTTCCTCTCTACTTTCTTTCTTTTCTTTCATCCTTCCTTACTTTCTATATTTCTTTCTTTTTTCATCCTTTATTTTTTCCTCTCCCTACTTTCTTTCTTTTCTTTGTTTCTTCCTTTCTTTCAATATGTTTCTTTTTTCTTTCTCTACTTTTTCCTTTCTGTTTTCTTTCTTTTCTTTTCTTTCTTTTGCCCTTGTTCTCTATTTCCTTTCTTTCTTCCTTTCTATTTTCTTTCTTTTCTTTGTCTCTTTCTACTCTTTCTTCCTTTCTTTCTTATCATTCTCTCTTGCAGTACGTGTTTGGTAAGATGGGATGAGGTGTGGGGGGGGGGGGGGGGGGGGGGGTGTCTGTCTTCACAGGAGAGGCAGGTGTATGTGATCATTTTCCTTAATAGTCACTTACACCCTGGTACTTCTAAACGATGACATCACGACGGTTCAAGAAAGGGTCGTGGGGTCAGAGGTGACAAGAACAGTGTCAATAGCAGCTTTACAAGTCGAGGTCACGACTTGATCATCTTTCAGGAGGAAAACGCGAGCAATGCTGAACATTCCCGTGTTAATTAATACGCTTGAATGGAATATACAATTTAGGCCGAAGATCAAGCGCTGGGACCTGTGAGGTCATTCAGCGCTAAAAGGAAAACTGAGAGTAAAAGGTTATAAAGGTGTAACAGGAGAGAAGTGGGGTAATGTAAAAAAAGAATACGAAAGGAGGTATAGTAAAAGGGATGAAAGGGGTTGAAGTTAGTGACGCTGCAAAGAACCTTAAGCAATGCCTGCAGTGCACCGCGCGTGAGGTGCACTGACGGGACTACCACCCTCCCCCCTCCCCCACGGAGGTTAATATGCTTGAGAAATTTCTCCTAAAGGGTTCATTTCGTAGCCATTTAGTACAAGGAAATAGTCAAAATGATATATACGTATATACGTATATATACGTAACTGTAAGACAGAAGGTCACAGCGATTGTCTCGTGTTATGTCAAATGAATTAGAGTCCACCTACTCTCTTGATTCATGGTACTCGAGTAACTGTTTTACGAGACTATGAAGCCCCGCGTAATTACTATGTCATTTAGTAGATGTGAACGTCGTGGTATCCTTTCAATCGTCCGCGATATCTACGTTGGCAAACTGTGTGTCGTAATACTGTTATTCTATTTCCAAACAGTTACAGAATTATATATATATATATATATATATATATATATATATATATATATATATATACACACACACACATATATATATATATATATAATATATATATATATATATATATATATATATATATATATATATATATATATATATATATATATATATATATATATATATATATACACACTATATATATATATATACATATATATATATATATATATATATTATATATATATATATATATATACGCGTATTATAATAATTATCAATTTGCTAATATATGTTTGAGTTTCTATCTTTTACATGCCATGTTTTTCCTCTTTACCTCACTTATGAATGCTTGAGTAATAATAATAGCTTCAAGGTAATGGCCAGCTTCATATGAAAGTATGCGTAAAATGAATAATAATAATAATAATAATAATAATAATAATAATAATAATAATAATAATAATAATACTATTACGAATTATGCATCATCCTGCACACGGAATCGTCTAAAAAAGTGCCAGAAAAGAAGGTAATGGCCAGCTTCATAGGAAAGTAAATGCAACCTGAATAATAATAATAATAATAATAATAATAATAATAATAATAATAATAATAATAATAATAATAATAATAATAATAATATTGCAAATTGTGCGTCATCCTGCACTCGGAATCGTCTAAGAAAGTGCCAGGAAAGACAGCGTCTCGAGAGCACTTTTCCAGGCGTTTTCCAGGCACCAATAGTGCAAGCTGCAAGAACCAGAGTAACGACGCACTTCGCCACCAAAACCGGCAACTTGCCAAAACGATGTCAGCCGGAGGACCTAAGCGTGTGTCACGGCCTTCTTCCTTCGGGATGGCGGCTGCCTACGTCTGTGGCGGGTCTGTTGAGAGGTGTAGACAATGACAGGGTGCCTCCGGCAAGGCGTCAGTTGGCCCGGAGGTCGAAAGGTCGCCGCCCACGACTCCGCCGCCGGGCTCCTGGGGGAGGAGGTCAAGGGGTGCTCCAGAGGAATTTAGCAGCGAAAGAGGAGATCGAACAGATGCTGCAAGGAAATTGGAAGCGAGGGAGGAGTGATGATGCAAGGAAATGATCAGCGAAAGAGATCATGGGATGCTGCAAGTAAATTAGCAGCGAAGGAGGAGATCATGGGACGCTGCAAGGAAATTAACAGCGAAGGAGGAGATCATGGGATGCTGCAAGGAAACAGCAGCGAAGGAGGAGGAGATCATGGGATGCTGCAAGGAAAAAGCAGCGAAGGAGGAGGAGATCATGGGATGCTGCAAGGAAACAGCAGCGAAGGAGGAGGAGATCATAGGATGCTGGATGGAAATTAGCAGCGAGGGAGGAGAACGAACGGATGCTGCAAGGAAATTAGCAGCGACGGAAGAGCGATGCTGCCAGGAAATTAGCATTAATATATATATATATATATATATATATATATATATATATATATATATATATATATATATATATATATAATATATATATAATATATATATATATATTTATATATATCATTCGAGCTACAAATGTCCTTTAATGTCTAATTTGCTCTACCTCGGAATTGATATATTTAGATATTAAAGGACATTTGTAGCTCGAATAATTTATATGAATCACGGTGATGTGATAAATATTCATATAAATATACATATAGCTACAGATAGAAAATTTAATTCAAATCTTTTCTTTCGACATAATCTGTCCATAAATCATTTATAGAAACTATTTTCCTAACTGGCGCCTAAGAAATGATTTAATAATAAAAGTGTATGGCAAATAAGTGCTTTTGCACAGCTAAAGTATCTTATAATACAAATTTTCAGCTTCGACTTCGTAAACAGAGTAAAAGAACAGATGCATAAAAAGTAAATTTATTGAAAAAAACATATCACAAAAACGGTTATATAAAAAGAGAATGATAGATACGCAAATTTCAGATAAGGGGTATTTTTTTTTCCACCAATAAAAATACGCCTGTCTTTCTATACTATGGGGTTACTTAACCAGCAAGAACCAACGTTGCCGTCAAACGCACAATAATAAAAAATGCCGAGTACCTACGGGTCATCTCGTTAAATAAGGTCATAGACGGCCAGTTCCAATAGACCTTTCCTTAAAAAATGTCCGTTTTAATAGACATCACGACCTGGGTTATCATAAAGAGTGATTTTGCAGGAAAAACTTGAATACGCTGATTGTGAAAAATTACAGATGGTCGCTGCTACTCAAGGCCACGACAGTTCAAGGGAACCTATGAAAATATAATATTTTATCTCATGTATTAAGTATTATATATATATATATATATATATATATATATATATATATATAATAATATATATATATATATATATATATAAAGATAAGAGGACCCATAAAACACTATTTGAACGCTGCAACCATGTATTTCGAGCACTTCCTTCTGTGCTTCCGATCACTGGTAAAATATGGACATAGTATGTCTTGTAAGACATCCTATGTCCATATTTTACCAGTGATCGGAAGCACAGAAGGAAGTGCTCCACATATATGGTTGTAGCGTTCAAATAGTGTTTTTATGGGCCTTTATCTTCATAATATACCGTTGTATTACAGTAAAAGACATTCATGTATATATATATATATATATATATATATATATATATATATATATATATATATACGTGTGTGTATATGCATGTATTTATGTATGTTTGTATACTCACAAACACACACATTATATATACGTATATATGTATATATATGTATCTAATACCTATATACATATATATATATATATATATATATATATATATATTATATATATATATAAATATAATATATATATATATATATA
>NC_061087.1:99072596-99077596 GCF_015104395.2 Macrobrachium nipponense | reverse complement strand
GACAACCGATCAGTCTGAATACTCTACGGCAATGAGATATATGGACAGGAAAAGATTATTTTATTTTTTATTTTCAATTTATGCTTTCATTTACTCTTTCAGCACACTTTTAGTAATTTCCCTGTGACTTAGTATTTTCGTTACCATATTCTGCATAAAAAAACTATGATATCTACGTTTTTATTATTAAAGATAGTTATTTAATCGCCTCATTTACTTGTTCTCCACGAGGTATTCATCAGCAAATAAACTTGCAAGTCATTAACGCGTCTGACACAGTTATGACTTGTATTGATGCTGGGGAAGGGAAATGCCATTTCTTTGCAAGTAATGATCAGCAAAATTAAGAAACGATGTGTTTGGTCAACAACTGGATGGGTGCCCACCAAGAAATGACCACGAATATTATGGCACAGGGACTTACAAACGCCCCTGGAGGGTAACACCATCTATTACCACTCACCCTAAGAGACAAGAGCGATAGTTTGGGATGAAGTTGCTAGCTTTATAGCCTTCGCCATCTCGAGTGGTACCCACGGCAGATGACACAACGGCTTTTAACAGAATGAGTCTATATTATTATTATTATTATTATTATTATTATTATTATTATTATTATTATTATTATTATTATTATTCAGAAGATGAAATCTATTCATATGGAACGAGCCCACCAAAGGGGCCAATGACTTGAAATTCAAGCTTCCAAAGAATATGGTCTTCATTAAGAAGTAAGAGCAGGTAAAGGGAAATACATAAAGAAAAGATCCCACTAGTTATAAAAGAAAAACTAAATTAATAAATAGATAAAAATGCAAGTATAGTATTAGGGTAATAATGCATCGCAACTTCGCTTGAACTTCTGAAGAAGTTCCAATTGCACGACTTCCTCTGGGAGGCTGTTCCAGGATCCCATATTGCTCCACCCTCGTCCAGGATTCAATGCTCTTCTTTATAGACAACCAGCACAGTTTTTTTTTTTTATTTGAGGGGGTGGCAGGTTGGAGGGGGGCCGCCTTTCTCTACTTAGTTGTCATTTTCATTTCGTCTCTGCTATAGACTACAAAAAATGGTGTACGTGTATCTTTTTGTAAATATTTCATTTACAAAAGAATTCAAAATACCTGAAGATTTTGTATCTTAAAAAATTCCCAAAACTTAATCATGTAGTCTGCCTTAAGCAAAATTCAACTGATATCACTGAATTTAACTTAAAGAACAAATCTCTCTCTCTCTCTCTCTCTCTCTCTCTCTCTCTCTCTCTCTCCACCCAAAGCTTATCCAGCCTCCAGGGACCAATCCTTGACTGAGGTTACGTTTATTCTTAAAACTCTTAAAAATCAGAATGAGATATGCAATAGAAACCAAGGACTTGAAAAGCACCGCCTGTATCTCCTTGGAGATCTTGCATTTTTCCATTATCCAGAGCCTCTCCTCCTCCTCCTCCACTGCAAGAAGCCCTCGCCGGGATGAGATCTGAAATTCAATTACTTTTTGAGCTCTTGAGCAATCCGAGTTAACCCAAAGGCCAATGAGACCTCGTGATTGAATAGCGGAACGGGAGGAGGCTCGCAGCCGATATCACAGCGTTAGCTTGCTGTGCTAAGAGAGGACGGGGCTGTGTAACGAAGGATCTGCGAAGGATCAGGGATGTTACATGAAGGACTTTGTAAGATTTCAAAGGAGGATGCTGTGTAACGGAGAGGCTGGGTATGAAAAAACAAATGCTTGAATAGGTGAAAAAATGTAAATTGAAGGGCAAAGAATGACAACTGACTAATCTGTCAAGGTCAGTGGCTTTAATTTTAACGAAGTTTCTCTAAGAGAGAGAGAGAGAGAGAGAGAGAGAGAGAGAGAGAGAGAGAGAGAGAGAGAGAGAGAGGAAATAAATTCTTAAAGCAAAAACGTCCATTGAGTAAATGCATCAATGAGGGGTAAATGGATTATAAATAAACATGTATTAACCTTTTTTAGAACATATCTAAATTACAGACAAATCTTTTGACAAATCAGAAGGATAGGAAAGAAAAAAATGATAGAGGAGTGAGATAGTTTTTATGAGAAATCACACAACATTTTATCCAGCAGTTAAAAGACTCACGCAAAAAAAAAAAAAAAAAATCCCCTCATTTATCTCTCTTAAATCTCATATATACAGGTGCGTTTTATCACCCTACGAAGTAGAGCATTACCTCGCAGTAGGTGGGCTTCTTGTGGTTGAATCACCTCAACGCGGTGTCATTCCCCAGGAACCCTGAAAGTTGGCTAATGAGACCTTGAGATCTCCTCCCCGTAGCGGGTCCAACAGGTGACGCTCTAAGCTGCAAAGAAGGAACACTGAACAACTGCCCTGCTGATGTTGAAGCCTCAGGTCCCGTTCCTCACATTCGCGTCTCCAGATTCGACGAAATGAAGGTGCTTTGAAATGTATTCCAGAGAAAACATTTCTGGAACGATTCAAATGTTCCTGGAACCCTTGCTTATGTCATAAACTTCAACTGAAGAATATCGGAAAACTGCGCTACCGGTGAAACTCCTTCTTTTAAGATGGCGTGTCTTATACCCTCTTCCAGATGCCCGTCAGTACTGGGAACCCCATTCTAGAATCCAGTATCTGGCGGAGGCGCACAACCTTATCATTTTGGCAATCAGTGACGCTGATTTGACGTTTATATATATATATGTGTGTATATATATATATATATATATATATATATATATATCTATATATATATCTATATTATATATTATATATATATAGAGAGAGAGAGAGAGAGAGAGAGAGAGAGAGAGAGAGAGAAGACTGAGGGGGTGGGGAGTGGGGGAATATTACGATAGCTCTGCTGTTTCCAAGAATTCTGAGGCTAGAAAGTCAACGAAACATATTACACTTTCCTAAAACAAATGCTTTCCTGTCTGCCAGAAAACGAAATTACCAGAGAAAACTACAGGAATGAACCACAGATGGTTGGAATTATGGTCAGAAAAGACATCTGTCGATGGGGACTAACTCTCTCTCTCTCTCTCTCTCAAGATCTTTCTGAGGTGATCTTCCTCTTTCGCTCTCATGGGACCTCACAAGATCTCTCTGAAGTAATCTAATTTCTCTCTCTCTCTCTCTCTCTCTCTCTCTCTCTCTCTCTCTCTCTCATGGTACCTCAATACATGATTGAAGTAATCTACTTTTTCGCTCTCTCTCTCTCTCTCATTTTATTTCCACATAGCGCAGTACATAGGTTTTTGTAGGGAGACACTTTACTCTCTCTCTCTCTCTCTCTCTCTCTCTCTCTCTCTCTATCTCTCTCTCTCCTCTCTTCTCTCTCTCTCTTCATTTTATTTCCACATAGCGCAGTACATAGGTTTGTAGGGAGACACTTTACACTCTCTCTCTCTCATCTCTCTCTCTCTCTCTCTTCTCTCTCTCCTTTGGGAAACCACACGATCTGTCTAACGTGCATTCCTTTCAAAATCAAGATGAATCAGACCTACCAGCCGAAGGTTCTTCTCCCACTAATAAGACATGATACGAACATATGACTTTGACTGTCAGGAAATATATTATTAGTAAAAAGGAATTAAATAATCATTAAGGAAAAAGGAAAAACTGAAAGTACAGAGCTACTGAGGAAGCTTTCCAATCAAAGAAAGTAGCAGAAAACACCGATGTGGGAAACATAATAAAAATGCAATACAATGCAAATGAAAATAACATATGAAGATCACGAAATCAACAAACAAACAAATTCAGATGTATAAACAATGAATTTCAGAATGTTTCGGTGCAGCATATGCCAGTCTTTTGAAGTTTAAGGAAAGCTACATTGACAGCTTTTGTTTATTTATTTATATATTTAGGTCTTATCTATTTCATCTTTGTTTATATTTATTTATGAGCATATTTTCCCTTTTTTGTTTTGTTTTAGTTTCGATAGTTTTAATTTAAAGGCTTCTGTAGTGGACGCTGGGTAAATATATCATTAGGTTCAATAAAGGAATTGCAGTCGATAATAATAATAATAATAATAATAATAATAATAATAATAATAATAATAATAATAATAATATCAAGGTACATATAAGGCAACTACAGCACAGCTATTTTTCGTTGCACGAACCTCGGGATGACTGATTCCTATAATGCAGAGCGGTGACTTCAACTTGTGCAAATAATCATCCACATTTGCCGTAGTACACGAGAAGAGAATATTCTTGAAGAATAACGTTCCAAATCTCCGATTTTGCAATATCCAAAAAAGAAGAGGAAACCGTTGGATTCTATGTCCAAAAGTGGTTAATACCTTTCCGTTTTAAGGCAGACGGAGTAGCACATCAAAAGAGGTTTATTAACTGAAAAAAAAAACAATCAGAATAAAATTAATAATCAATAGAATAAAAATTCCAGAAAAAAAAGTTAGAGGGTAAAAAAAGCTTTGTTGACGATATAACACTATAAAAGTTCCAAAGCTCCAGATCACCCCCACCCCCCCCCCCAGCCCCCGCCCCGCCACCCCACCTTACATCGTACTTATGACGAAGAGTGTAAGCAAAATCAATTCCTATAGTACTTGGCGGTGATTTCAGCTACTGCAGATAGTTATCCCAAACTTCCTTAGGTACATCAAAGAGAGGAATTCCTTGAAGAATGAAGTTCTGAATTCGGATTATGCAAAATCCAATAAAGGAGAGAAAGTAATTGGGCTCTATACCCTTCCGTTCCAACAAGCATAGGGAGTAACAAATTATAAAAAAAAAAAAAAAAAAAAAAAAAAAAAAAAAAAAAAAAAAAAAAAAAAAAAACTCAGAATGAAAACAAAATATGTGGTCGAAAGAAAGGCTACGTAAGATAAATGAATAAATTAACAACTTGAAATAACAGAATAAAAAAAGTTAATAATCAAGAGAATAAAAATTTCAGAAGAGTTAGCCACCCCAACCCCACCCCCAGCCATCACCTGCGTATTTATGACGAGAGAGCGGCAGAGTGAAAGAGAAAACCATTC
>NC_061087.1:99055096-99060096 GCF_015104395.2 Macrobrachium nipponense | reverse complement strand
AGCTTTCACACTTCGCGCGTTTCGAGTTGGGAGCCTGAACCTCCAGTTAAGTCTATCTCAGTTTAACTAGACCACTGACCGAGCTGATTAACAGCTCTCCCAGAGCTGGCCCGATGGATTTAGATATGTTGGCGTGGCTAGGATCCATCTGGTTAACTAGCAACGGGACCTACAGCTTATTGTGGGATCCGAAACCACGTCGAGAAATTTATTTCTATCACCAGAAATGAATTCCTCTGATTTCGCGTTGGCAGAGCGGTGAATCGAACCTGGACCATGAGATCGGTAAATCATCAAGATTTAGCGAAAAGTTCCTCCTTAAAGTTCCTCCTTACGTAACAGTTGCAAAGTTCAACAGCCAAGAGTTCGATTTCGACGCGGTTACATGAAAGACGAGGCGGTGAAGGAGAAGAGGAAGGCTAATTGTGGGCTATTAGCAGCGGCCTCATGATGAAGGGCAAACGTTATGTTGAGAAGGAATGGAAATGATCATGGGCGCGCAGGAATACATATGCATTTGTGTTTACATAACAAGTGGGTAGATAGAGAGAGATAGATAGATTAGATAAACAGGCAGATGGAGAGATAGACAAACAGAGGGACAGATAGGTAGATAGACTGAAAGTGAACTCGCGCGCGCGCGCACACACACACACACACGCATACATACATACATACATACATACATACATATACATACATACATATTCATATATATATATATATATATATATATATATATTTATGTATGTATATTTGTATTTATAACAGACAATTAGATATATAAATAGATAGATAAATAGACAGAGAGGTAGGTAGATAGATAGACATAGCTTGATAGTTAGATGTGAATCCACAGATGCAATGCTTTTTTATTGCAAATCCATAAAACAACTTGTATTCCTTGGAATTTATAAAAAAGGAAAAAGATATATAGATAGATAGATAGGCACAGAGAGCTTGATAGATAGATGTGAATCTACTGATGCAATGCTTTTTATTATTGCAAATCCATAAAAAAACTTTTTTATGCCTTGGAATTAAAAAAAAAAAAAGACTGGCAAAAATATCAATTTCAAATACCCATCTGAGAAGGTGCATAGGCGTATTCAGTCTCTTTTATGTCTACTTTTTAAATATTTCCTAATGCATCTTTCATCGACAGATTGATTTTCCATTACATTTGGTAGTTACTGAATACATTATATTAAGAGCAAAAGCACAAAGGAATGCATTTATTGTGTAAAGGTCCCTTTGTTGAAGAGACTAAACTAAAATATTGTCGTCCTTGTACATATGATATTTGGCCACTTCCTTCTAAGGGGAATAAGGTATAAGATAAAAAACTATATTATATTATAACACATTGTTGCAGAATAGCACCAAGGACAAGACGAATGAATAATGAATGCTGTAAATATTCGCCGTCATTGCAACCTTGAAGGAGCGCTTGCTTATTGTTTCAGACCTCAGGTGTTCGTTTGTAATTGCTCTTTCTTCACTTGACTGAATATCAGAATATCACGGTAATATACGATTTCAATAAGTTGCCAACACAAAAATTATGAGAATTGATGATGTAAATGAGTTTTTGTTTTTTCTTTTGTTACAAAATGTATGTACATTTTGAATATATGGAATATAGAATTTTGGCTCCAGGCCAAGCACTGGGACCTATGAGGTCATTCTTCGCTGAAAGGGTAATTGATAGTCGAAAGGTTTGAAAGGTGTAACAGGAGGAAAACCTCAAAGCGGTTGCACTAAGAGTAAATTCTTGGGAGAGGGTAGAAAGACAGATGGAAGAAAGAGAATATAAACAGAGGTACAGTTAAAGGAATGCGAGGGATTGCAGCCAGGGGCCGAAGAGACGCTGAAAAGAACCTTAAGTAATGAATGCCTGCAGTGCGCCGGATGAGGTTTATTGACGGCACTATTCCCCTACGGATTACATTTTGAATAACAAATGATGACAAATTCGTCTTAAGAACGTTTTATTATCACAATATGCAGATATCTGAAAACAAATTTCTTATTGTTAAATAAGGAAGTACCTAAAGCCTGAAACTCACTGTAAGGAATCATTCTGATATGTTAGTGACACAAAAAAAAAAAAAAAAAAAAAAAAACATACACACACACCAGAATTGATAACGTATTGGCCTTTTTTGCTGTTAAAAATGTACGCACATTCTGAATAACAAATGATGACAAATTTAGCTTAAAAACGTTCTAATACCTAATGCGTAGATTTCTGAAAAATTTCTTTTTGTTAAATTGTTTTGATGTGTCGGCGACGTCAAAAAAAAAACAAAAATACCCTAATTGACGAGGTAATGAGTTTTTTTTAAATGTATGTAAATTCTGAACAACAAATATTGATTAATTTGACACTAATAACGTTTTATTGCCATAATACGTCACTTTCAGAAGAAATCATTTCTTTTGTTGAATTATATTAAAAAAATCGACAGACAAAGAACAATTCCCTTATAACTTTCGGTCAAAGTCATACTTGGACTTTTGATAATTATTAACTTCAGAAATTAGTTACGGGACAAAGACTACGGACTATCAGCCACTCAAAAAAAAAAAAAAAAAAAAAAAAAAAAAAAAAAAAAAACACACACACTAATGACTGCCATTTGCACTTTCATGATTGATGAAAGATTTTGCATCGTTTATTAAAACGTGATAAGGGAAGTGGAATGAAAAGGACATTTGGTGAGGATAGCACAGCAAAAGTCACGAGAAGAATTAGGAACAGAAATGAAGGAGAGGAAGAGGAAGGCAAAAATTCAGATGGAAGCTGACAGCAAATGAATGAGGAGAAAGGCTTAATAAGTCAGGATGCAATGGAACGAGGATAGCGGAGAGGGCTGACAGCAATCAGCGACCCCATTTAGGAATGGATAAAGTTCAAGAGTAAGAAGAAGTTCAGCAAATAGCTGTGAAATTTATCCCAGACGAAGTTCCACGAATTTTTCTGTCACGGATTAAAAGCGAGACCCACGAAAAGTCATAAGTGAAGATCGTGAAAGTCAAGGGGTAATGTTCAGGGGTGCGTTTCCATGAGCGTGTATATTCGTGTGGGCTCTCTCTCTCTCTCTCTCTCTCTCTCTCTCTCTCACACCATGAAATTCAGGCTATAAAGCCAAGGACTTGGTCCCTTCTAGCCAGCCATTCAGCGCTCAAGACAGTGAGTTTGAAATAAAAAAAGATCCGAAAATATTTATCGAGATGAAGTACAAATCTCTAAAAGTGAAATTGAGAGAAAACCGTACAGCTGCTAAAAAAAAGTAATAGTGAGAGAGAACGAACTGCAGGATGTAAACTAAAAGGCGAATAATAATAATTGGGTGCAGCTAGGAGCCAAAGGGACGCTGCAAACACCCTTTACTGATGTCTACAGTTCACCACTAACGGTGCACACACACACATATATATGTATGTATGCATGAACCTGTGCGTGTATATATATTATATATATATATATATATATATATATATATAATATGATATATATATATATATTATGGGCAGGCATAGTCTTTTTCCTGAGCAATTCTTATTCAATGGTACATTAGTAGCATATATCATTTTGCGACAACACGTCTCCAGTTTCTTGAATTTTTAGATGTCCCTATCAAAGATATTAGAATTATTTACAAAAGAGATGTCTATCATGAAAATTTACGTGTTCTGAGACTATTTTGTCCCATCCAAAAGGAAAAATACCATAAAATTGGAAAAGTCCTCTTCCTCGACTCGCCAACTCAATCTCACTGATTATTTCATAATATAACTAATTCAGATCTTAATGACTATCTGTTTCCTATACGGAGATTTCCCCTAAGCGTGCATTGTAAGGCATATTGTCAACAGCGCTTACTCAAGGTCACCAGCTGCATACCTTTCTGTCTTTCATTTCAGTCTACTCCAGCAGGTATCTCCTTCAAATTTTTCATGCCTTGTCCATGCGAATAGGGTTCATCCTCTGAATAATAATAATAATAATAATAATAATAATAATAATAATTATAATAATACTAATAATAATAATAATTCTTGACCTAACTCCCGTACATTGTATCAAATCAAATCCTAGAGGGCACCGCCGCCAATGTCTAAAAATTTGATTCTCCAATTATGCCAAATTATTTACTAATACTTGGATATAAGTCTAGTCTTAAGTAAACGCTTAGCTGGGAGATGAATTTCCCAAGTGACAAGTGAGATACTGGGTTTTGTTTGAGTAGCTACTAAACGGAATAAAGTGTATGTTTAGCCTCTGATTAGGTTAAAGAGGCTTTTGTGCGTTTATTTGATTAAGGGACGCATAGAGATTGATTTCATTTGTTAAAACATGAAATGCTACACCTTCCCCCACCCCGTTGTCTTTCTTTATTTTAGCCTTAATTGCGTTTGATTCCGAGCCTAATTTCTCTCTCTCATTGTCTTTAGATTATCTCTATTTTTCTGCATGACTCTCTCTCTCTCTCTCTCCCCCATGGAATGTTTAGAGATTCTCTCTCTCTCTCTCTCTCTCTCTCTCTCTCTCTCTCTCTCTCTCTCTCTCTCTCCCCCATGGAATGTTTAGAGATTCTCTCTCTCTCTCTCTCTCTCTCTCTCTCTCTCTCTCTCTCTCTCTCAGATTATCTCACATTATTATTTCTGCCTGACTCTCTCTCAACATTTTCGTTTACCTTTCCCTGCGTACGATCAGTCACGAATACGAAATCCCAGCGTGACAAAACTGAACTTCGACAGCATCAAGGGGCGAATCAACAATTAATAACAGGGTCATAAAGCCGCCCATTACGAGAGACAGGTCGAAGGGTGTGGTCACCTTTCCCTCAGCATGCACTCGAGTTGCTTCATTATTTTTTTTATTTTTATATCTTTTTTGTTGCTTCATTAGGGAGGAATTCGGTAATGCTCTCACGGGGGGCAGCGGGGGGGACCCGAAAAAGAGACTTCTTTATTCGTTATCGGATATATAA
>NC_061087.1:99022596-99052596 GCF_015104395.2 Macrobrachium nipponense | reverse complement strand
ATATATATATTATAAATATTAGTACTAATGTTTTTAGCAGTGTTGAAACAATTTCAGAATCATTACAAAGATATTATTATTTTGAGGTGTAACAAATTTTCTAATTAATGCAAATATATTTCTGAGCTTCATTTTGAGAGGGAAGGAAAACTTATAGTATACAATATGTCACACTGACGTTGATATTGCTACAGATATCGATATATTTTATTTTTTATTTTTACTGTTTTTTATTGACTTATCTATATTCTTTAAAGGGGATAGAAAGGAAGAATAGTCTCAAAAATAATATATATATAAAGGTAACTTTTTTACTGATCCAGTTTTCCATTTGTTAAATACTTTGGAAATAAATACAGAAATCGTCTTTAGATATAAGCTGCTTTAACGCACATTACTTTTTATTTTTTTAGGCGGAAGTTGGAGAGGGGAGGGAGTAGACAGCCAATGGATAGGGTTAGGAATGAAGGACTCCGGAGAACGAATCCATTACATGCAAATGAGAGCAGCGGACCTTGCTTGAATCAACAAGGGCTGGATTAAGACTAACAGTTGATTTTTCAAAGGCACCGACCATGTTTGATGTTTGTGAAGTGAACCTCTCTGTTAGCCTATATAGGATGAATGAGCACGTTTCCTCCAACGAGGAGCAGAAGGAGGAGGAGGAGGAGGAGGAGGAGGAGGAGGAGGAGGAGGAGGAGGAGGAAGAGGAGGAGGAGGAGGAGGAAAGATAAGAGAAACTAATCATGAGGTGCTTTAAAGTACAGGAAAGCTAGAATCTACTGTAGAAGTTAGAAAATACTTCGCATATGTTCTAGATTGAAAGGGATGAAGGCTTATAAGTTTTTATAATAATTCGCACTCTGGAATTTGTAATCGTTTCTTAATTTTCCAGAAAGAAAATTGTTTTTCAAATGTTCTAAGCAAATTGGTCCGGACTTCTATACTATATTTTACGCATGTTTTGCAAAATAGATATATTCTGTTCGTGAGTCTGACATCGTTATTCCTAGAAGATATATCACTTTAAAATGTACAGGACATCTATGGCATAAACAGTTAAAATCAACTGGAAAACTAAAACATTCTTAGCGATGGTAAATGCAAAGATAAAAATCCATTTCGTCTTTTTCTGTTATTTATAGCAATAAACTTTCGATCGAAGGCGAAGCTCCCTTTATTATAAGCTAATGAAGTATTGTTACAAAAAATTCAATAAAAAATCATTCTCAACTGATTGTATTTCTTTCGTGATCATAAGAACATGAACTATTTCGCAAATATACCGTTCATTCATATGCAAATATCACTATATTATATGTCTTCCCCGTCCGCTTTCATTCCATTGATTTATTTTTTTACTTTTTATTCTTTTCAGACACGACAACGGCTACAATCCGACGACCTCCAGAGCGTGCCAGAGGCGTCGCTCTCCTGTAGGAGAGGGAATAAATCTTGAAGATGGAAGGGGGGGAAAAGCCAAGTGGATAAATCAGACAGAGACAGTAATAACAGGGACGCAGCCGATGCGTTCTAGGGGAAGAGACGAACGAAAGGAGACCCTTTCTGACAAAATGAACTCGAAGCCTTTATTTATCGGGGGAGAGGGAGAGTGGGCCTACCAAGCCTCTTTTCAAGATGGCAGCGGATGGGGGCGGCCGACCCTTCTCGAGAGCCTTTTTAAACCAAGAGGTCAGGGAAAGTGGAATGACATGAAAAATGAATTTGGGGGGAGGACGAGGCAAGGCGGTCATATTTCATCTAATGTATTGGGTCAAACTAATGAATGAACTGAAAGGTCAAACTAAAGCAGTAGATAGATTTCACAACAAAACAAAACCCGATGAAATACTCGCACTAATACAAGAAATGGTTTCTGAATCATCTTAATCATATTTTGTGGAAAGGGGCAGCATTTGACCAAAAATTGTACTAATAATTCACTGAGTAATCACATACCAAATTTGTTATTACTATCATTCTTCATACACCATGCCTACATTTATCTAAATCTATTCCAAGTCATCATCTCATTACGCAACTGCGCCGTATAAAATGAGCAGTGTGAAAGAAAACATACGCAAGTTGAAGACGACAAATATAATAGAAAGCAGACAAAAAAAAAACTCCTAAAAACTCGAACGATAAGAAAAAAAAAACGCTGAGTGTAACATCCGTTAAGGCCTGTGTGCACAACCGGAAAAACAGGATAAAGGAGCCTTGTAGATTGAAGCTGTGAAGTCTCTCTCAAAATCACGAGCCATAAAAATCCATAATCAAGTAACATGACGACGCAAAAGTGACGACAGTTACCTGACACTCATGAAAAACTGGAAATCCACGAGTTTGAATGGTATTCGCATACTTTTATATAACTAGTACATAAGGAGAATATATATATATATATATATATATATAATATATATATATATATATATATATATATATATATATATATATATACATATACAATAATATATATATATATATATATACTATATATATATATATATATATATAGTATATATATATATATATAAATTATAATATAGGAATATTAAATATAATATATATATAATATATATATATGTATATGTATATGTATATATATATATATTATATATCATATATTATATATATATATATATATATATATATATATATATCTCCTTATGTACTAGTATTATAAAAGTATGCGAATCCATTCAAACTCGGGATTTCCAGTTTTTCATGAGTTGTCAGGTAACTGTCGTTCATTTTGCGTCGTCATGTTACTTGATTATGGATTTTTATTGGCTCGTGATTTGAGAGAGACTTCACAGCTTCAATCTACAAGGCTCCTTTATCCTGTTTTTCCGGTTGTGCACACAGGCCTTAACGGATGTACACTCAGCGTTTTTTTTTTTCTTACGTTCGAGTTTTGGAGGAGTTTTTTTTTGTCTGCTTTCTATTATATTTCCGTCTTCAACTTGCGTAGTTTTTGCGTTTCCACTGTCATTTTTATACGGCGCAGTGCGTAATGAGATGATGACTTGGAATAGATTTAGATAAATGTAGCATGGTGTAGAAGAATGATCGTAATAACAAATTTGGTATGTGATTTACTCAGTGAATTTATTAGTACAATTTTTGGTCAAATGCTGCCCCTTTCCACAAAAATATGATTAAAGATGATTCAGAAACCATTTCTTGTATTAGTGCGAGTATTTCATCGGGTTTTGTTTTGTTGTATATATATATATATATATTATATATATATTACATATATATATACAACAATAATATATATATATATATATATATATATATATATATATATATGTATATATATGTATGTATGTGTGTGTGTGTATGTGCAGTAATGGATCGAGGAAACTATAGGGAGGAAAGGTCGAAGAGAGAGAGAGATGAGAGAGAGAGAGAGAGAGAGAGAGAGAGAGGCGCGTAGTAATGGCACACATGATACAAAGAACCATATTAATGGTCAAAACAATTGAGTTTGAATGGTATTCGCATACTTTTAAATAACAAGTACATAAGGAGAATACATATGTGCACTATTGGATCGAGGAAACAACAGATGTGTGAGAGAGAGAGAGAGAGAGAGGAGAGAGAGAGAGAGAGAGAGAGGCGCGTAGTAGTAATGAAACAAAAGATACAAGGAACCATGTTAATGGTCAAAGCAATTTACCGGAACGAACTCTAACCTACGTTGTTAATGTACTCATTCTCCGCTATGCAATATGCAATGTGAAAGCTGCTTCTTTTGCGTGAGGGACTTACGGATAACTACTTCAAATGTTCTTAATAATAATAATAATAATAATAATTTTCATTTTCACTTCAAGGCATATACATGGAATATAAAAAGAATAGACAATAACATACACAATCTAGATACATAAGGTAATCGCTGTTTCATAAGATTTAATCATGATAGTAGTATGTATGTATATATATATATATATATATATATATATCTATATATATATATATATTTGTGTGTGTGTGTGTATGTGTGTTAACTAATCACACAGACAATTGTTCTGTGTATTTGTACAGCTACTAAAAGGACCTAATTCCAAACTGTATGGTATCTAGTGGAGTTATTTATTTTAAAAAAATTGTCCTCTAAAGCTTGTTACTTTTTTGAATAAATAACACCCTGGATACCATCCAGTTTGAATGCGGTCCTTTCAGTAAATATAAATGTATACATATATATATATATATATAGATATATATATATATATATAAACGAGTACATCATATATACTATATATATATATATAATATATATATATATATTTATATTTGTGTGTGTCTGTGTGTGGTTGTGTGTATGTGTGTGAAATGTTGGTGCAATAAATTGGTAAAATCCGTCTATCATTAGGACAAAAGGTATTTGAGGTGACATCAGTCTTCTACGAACAAAATACAAAAATATTCTTAAATTATGTATTAAAATATATTTCTATATAAAAACAAAGGCTTTCGAACACCATCACCGTTCAGGCGTTCGAAAAGTCTTTGTTTTTTACATAGAAATATATTTTAATATTTAATTGGTGAATTTTTAACAATTTGTTCTTCAGGAGACTGTGAATTTCTTAATATTATCAAAGTTATGAATTGATGAATGATGAAGTTACACGAAATAGAAGAAACACCACGAAAAGCGAGAAAAGGAGTCAAACTGATAAATAGCCCTCCTCGGCGTTTGGTCGCTCGAATGTCGCTTTTTGCAACCAATGAGGAAATGGTCGCTGGTGAGTCATAGAAAGTACTTTATGACGTGTGCTATGACCTAAAGGTGGTGACAGATTATAACGACTGAATTCACGAAGACTCCTGGGGGCTTTTGGGCCTCATTGTGACCTATGGCAGTTCTCAGCAAACTCCAAACGTGGTCGTAAATTCGCAAAATCCAGGTAAAAAAAGATTCAAGTTTAAAGCGCATTTTTTCTTAACTCAGATCAATAAATTGCACTTACAAAAGCAGAGAGAGAGAGAGAGAGAGAGAGAGAGAGAGAGAGAGAGAGAGAGAGAGAGAGAGAACGAAAAAGTGTCATTCTTGAATTTCCCAGCACATAAATACAGACAACGGTTTTGTACTGAAATACATTTTTGCGGAAAAGATTGGATACAATTCTATTGCGTTCCGTCGTGTTCCAAAATTAATACCCTGTAATTCTCGGGATAATCTTGATAAACATATACATATGTCTACCGAGACTGATTGTTATTATTATTATTATAATTATTATTATTATTATTGATGATAATAAAATTCCATAAAATACTAAAACCATAATGAAAATAACGAAAGAATACAACCATCAAACCATAAAAAAATTATCATTATTATTATTATTATTATTATTATTATTATTATTATTATATTATTATTATTGAACAAACCAAAAATTACAGCTAATTTATTACAAACCAACTCAAATAAAATATTCAAAATCTCAATGATAATACGAAAGAAAGAAAAAACTATTAATCTACCAAAATTCAATTACACTATTATTATTATTATTATTATTATTATTATTATTATTATTATTATTATTATTATTATTATTATTATTTAATTAAAACACCAAAAATATATCCAAATTACAATAAACAAACTTCCATAGAATAGGTTAGAACATAATGACAATAATAAAAAAATTAGCTTGCATTATTATTATTATCATTATTATTATTATTAATATTATTATTATTATTATTATTATTATTATTATACAAACACACTTCTAAACAAGCTCCCATGAAATATTCAAGATTCATTTGAAAATAATGAAAGAATAAACCTATCAAACACTCAAAATCCAATGACACCAAAGCTAGTCACGAAACAATCCAAGGAAGTAATCGAATCACGTTACACGCCCGAGAAATGAATGATTATTACGCGCGCTCGGATTACTTTTAATAAATGACGCTCCAGAGGCGCGCGTGCTTGTTTTCACGGAGGGCAGCCGACCGTACGCTCAAATAACTGTAATCCATTACGCCCCTCAGCGCGCACGATCGGGTAATGTTTCGTTTCGGCGGATTCGTATTTTGAATAAGTTATAAAATATTTTCGGGATTGGTTTTCTTATTTTTTCATTAAATACTAAGCAATTAAATATTAAGCAATGAAATACTAAGATTTCTTCATATTTGTACTGAATCCATTACAGAAGTTATGGAGATGTATAAGAAGCTATATATAAGCTATAAATAAGAAAAAAATATAGTAGTCACTTAATTTAAATGTGAAATTTATAAAATAATGACGATGCTTGTAAACACAAAAAGACTTTTAAGGTTAGGGACTCGGCATGACGTCAGACATTCTTGAATAGTTTATCACTATTTTTCTCTCTGTCTCTGTTCCTATAATAAGAAGAAACTATATCAGTTACTTAACTTAAATGTGAAATTTATAAAATAATTTAGAGGTTTGTAAACCCGAAGAGACTCTTTCAAGGTTATGGATTCGGCATGACGTAAGACAGTCTTATATATAAGAAGTTATATATAAGACATAAATAAGAAGAAAATATAGCAGTCACTTAAGTTAAATGTGAAATCTATAAAATAAATTAAGATGCCTGTAAACATAGACAAACTCTTTTAAGGTTACGATTCGGCATGACGTAAGACAATCTTGAATAGTTTACCACTGTTTTTCTCTCTATCTCTCTACGGGGCGACGATGACCATAGCAATTGTGACGCTAATACTTATTACATGTGAGAAATTACGATGAATGGTTTTTGTGTTTGGTTCATTAGTGTGCATATTTTCATTAATAACAATAATATTAAGATGCTGGAAGAAGAGCTTCTTTAATACATGTTTGAGAAAAAGGTATAAGCCTCGAAGGAAAGCTCACTTTCCATGGCTTATACCTTTATTTATGCATTTATTAAGTTCCAGACTTTCGTGATTCAGTTATACAATACAGATGTTATTGAAAATAATGGCTATTTCAGCCGCGTTTATTATGTATAGAAGTTTCTCTATTCTTCTTATTACTGACTCTTCTTCTGTACTTAAGTTGGCTAGTAAAATGCCAAATGAAGGATTCATGTAAAATTCTGTATAATAAATTCAATTTGACAAATACCACGTTTTTTTACATGAATCCCCCATTTGGCGTATTAATAGCCAATTTGAGTACAGAAGAAAAGTCAGTAATAAGAAAAATAGAGAAACTTCTATACAAAATAAACGTGGCTGAAATAACCATTATTTTCAATAACATCTGTATTGTATAACTGAATCACGAAAGTCTGGAACTTGATAAATGCATAAATAAAGGTATTATGATTGTAATAGTACATAACGACTCTGCAATGTATAATCACTTGTTTGATCATCTGACTGGGATCTTTATTTTTCTTATTACTGTCGTTTCTTTATACTAATCCCCTTCCCAACAAGAAACCACTCCAGTCACGCCAATTATTCTATAGCTTTCCCATTGCACAAAGAAAGACACCAAGTATAAATGGAAAATATTACATGAGGGAGGGAAAATGAAACTGAAGAAAAACAAAAAATGTGAGGTAAATAGCGGAAGACAGAGGAATGAAAAAAAGCAATTAAAAGATTACAATCAGTTACGACATGCCATCAGGGCCAGAGCATTCCATCACATCTTGTCCGGCAGACCAATATAAACAAAGGAATGAAATGAAAACGAGGAATTGAATCGAAAAGCAGGAAGATTTAAATTAAATGACTGTAAGTAAAGAAAAGATGGAGGGGGAAAGGACATAAGAGAGAAGAGGTGAAAAAGAGGAAATTAAATTAAATCTTAAAACTACAATAACGAAAGGGAAATGAAACAAGGGAAAGTAAGAAAATATAAAACAAGCCTTAATTGTGAGACAGAAAAATATGAAATAAATGTTAATTCTGAAAATGATAAGACAGGAAAATGGAAAATTTCAATTAGATTTTAAAACTAAAATAATAAATGGGAAATGAAACAAGGGAAAGTAAGGAAGTATACAACAAACGTTAATTCTGAAACAGGAAAAATAGGAAAAAATTATAATTCTGAAAAAGATATGAAGGAAAATGGAAAATTTAAATTAAATTTCAAAACTAAAATAACGAAAGGGGAACAAAACAAGGGAAAGTAAGAAAATATAAAACAAAAGTTAATTCTGAAACCGAAAAAAATAGGAAAAAAATTTTAATTCTCAACAAGAGAATAGAGAAAATTGGAAAATTTAAATTAGATTTTAAGAGTCAAATAGCGAAAAGAACAGGAAACATGACTAAGAAGAAAATATGAAAACAACGTTAATACTGAAAAAGAGAATCAATAGAAAACTGAAACAACAGACAAAGGAGAAAAAAATACTTTCAATCATGACTATCCCATAAAAAAAAAAAAAAAAAAAGAATAAGCATTCCGTCTTATCATCAATTCTATCACAGCCTGAGGAACAACTGGTTTTGTTGCGAAAGGGTTATCAGCAACTCTTGAAACTTTCGTTTATGGGGGAACAACAACATGTAGCGGTAACCCATCCACCCACTATCCACCTCCCACCATCCCTCGATCCCAAACCCGGTGCCCTCCCGACCCGAGGCAAGAAGGAGTTGTGACATGGACGCATGCGCAGATAGGGGTCCGAACAATAGAACGCATTAATAGGCTTCCATTCGACGGTCCCCTAAAACAAAAGGAGAGAGAGAGAGAGAGAGAGAGAGCGGCGAGAGAGAGAGTGGAAAAGAAAGAGGAGAAGAGAGGGAGAGAGAGAGATCTTTATCTGTGGAAGGCTGCGATTTGCCGTAATTGCTTCTTGTTCCTTATTTCTTCTACTTTTTCTTCGGTCTCTCTTCCTTCGTATCGCTCCTCTCTCTCTCTCTCTCTCTCTCTCTCTCTCTCTCTCTCTCTCTCTCTCCTATTTTTATTCTTTATTCCCCCACCCTTCTACTTTTCCCTCTCTTTCTCTTCCCCTTGCTTTTCGTCTGCTTCTTCAATCGGTTTCCGAAATGTCACAAGAGTATGCCAAGGACACAGGTAATAATAATAATAATAATAATAATAATAATAATAAAATAATAATAATTCATGTCAAACATTCGTATGATGTAACAGTCTTACAAGTATGAATTCAACTTACTATGCAAATCTCCCCATCGGCATATAGGTGGATCCTGAAAAGAGAAAATAACAATATGATCAACAAAAGAAGCATAAGTGTATCGAGATAGAGAAACATATATTAAAACAAAAACTGGTCCACAGACATTGATATCTTGATATCCGTTTCTTTATCTCTCTATCTTCCGGAATTATCACCTAGGGATGAAGTTGTTAACCCAATACCCTCCGAAGTCGACTAACTACCCTGTATCTACACAAGTCACTGTTTGTATCAACTAACCCCATGCATTTTCTGCCTAGGAAGAGACCCACTGAAGTTAACTAACTACTCTGTACACAAGTCACTGCTTGCGTCAACTAGCCCCAATATACCTCTGCCTTGGAAACACCCACCGAAGTTGACTAACTGCTATGCACGCAAGTAACAACTTTGTTTAACTTAATGGGTTTAAACGAAGCGTGTCCTAATCTCTTCTCCCTCATCCAGGTTTCCAACCCGAAGTCTCTCTCTCTCTCTCTCTCTCTCTCTCTCTCTCTCCTCTCGTAGCGTCTCTATAAGGGCGAGTTTTTCATACAGACACAGTTGGGCTCCATATGAAACAATTTAAACCATTACTCATTCAATTCTTACAATCACCCATATTATAAAGCAGTAAATTCCTTCAGTTTCAATCAGTCCCTTTCACAACCGTCAGTCAGCGATCTTTTTATCGACTCCTAACAGTTACTGGTCTCTGAATGACTATTGTTGCCAGTAAAGCAATTTCCTTACGCCCATTATCGCTGAGATTACCGTCGGAAATCACTGTGTTTGGAGTTTAACTTCTCAGGGGAGGTCTGTGATTTTCCATTTAAGGCAAGGCTGCTGCCAAAGCAGATGCGTCACGAAGTTAGAAAGAGAAATAAAGTAACAAGAGATGAAGCAATACTGGAAGACAGGAGAAGGGAAAACAAGCGAACGAGAAGGATATTAGAAGTGAAAACAGATCATAGGAAAATGACTGTAAACAAGTTTTACACTATCTTATTTTCTAAATTAACTAGATTTCATACTTTTCACTTTAGCGTCTGTACATTATGCTCTCTTATCTTCTTTGGGTTTATGCAAGCCAATATATTTTTTTTTATTACTCATTTATCAAAATATTTATAATAAACTACGATAAATCTCTAGTAACAAGCATTTATCTACAATATATTGTTTTCAATCTCAATGCAAGTCTTTGTGAAACGTTCACATATTTTCTTTCTGATATCTGATCTGATTATATATATATATATATATATATATATATATATATATATATATATAGTATATATATATATTATGAATTAAGCTACAAATGTCCTTTAATATCCAATTCGCTTTACCTCGGAATTAATATATTTTCATATATGTTAACCGGAGGGAAATTTTTATCAACGAAAAAATTCCCCTTCGGTTAACGGTTAACATATATGAAAATATATTAATTCCGAGGTAGAGCGAATTGGATATTAAAGGACATTTGCTGCTTCATGCATGTATATGAATCACGGTGATGTGAAAAGAATTCATATATATATATTATATATCAGGCCATGTAAAATGCTACATTCTATTTTGGTTCTAATCAAACGTTCAGGCATACTCATGTCTTTCAACAATCACATACTTACAACACAATTTGATATTATTAACGTTACTGTGTTCCGTCTCTTCTTGAAGTTTCTGGGAAATCAGAATATACAATTCCGAGGAATCTACAAATCTTTAATTAAAATGACAAAAATGATCCAAAACTCCTTTCAACCAGATTATGATAATTGCAAAATGACGTAAGTTACTCGGGCTGTCATCTCCAAGTGAAAACACACGGTTATATATATTTAAGGAGTAGACTACATTTCTCTCATTAACGCGTATGTTTCTATTTTTTCCTTCAAGCCTTTGGATAGACTAAATGCATAAAGGAAAAAGAAAATAATGATGGCGTCAATGAGCACTTTTTTTTTTGGCATCTTTGAACTTCTAACAGCCAAACTCAGAACCAGGTAGTCAATGCTCGCGTCAGAACTGAAGCCGTGCGATACATATAGAAAATATGCATTTTTTAGCAGTAACTTAGCAAAAATATTTGGATTCTTTACACAATACACATTTGGTCATGAATTTGAGTCAAAAGTAAAGTTCAGTCCAAATGGCGATCGAACCTGTCATAAAGAGACGGTAGGATTATGATGTCATAACAATACACTTGATCCACGCACTCTCTTCCTTGTCTCAACCTACACTGTTCTTCCCCTTTGTGCAAAGTGCGTTGCACTAGAGTAAAACATGTCATCAACACTCGTCGGCACCTTGTCGCATACATATAAGAGACATGTTGACAACAAATCAACAACGGTAAGTGGCGAACGAATCTGTGGCCTACGCTGGACAATGGTACGAAGCACAGGCTGGGACCAACATTGAGTCGTTAACTTGTTATCAACCTGTTGATGATGTGTGTGCGATAAATTACCGACTTGTTTATGACAGACTTCACTATAAGGTAGACACAACCTAAGAGTCCCCAAAATGCCAATGCCACAAAAAACAATAATAATAAATAAATCAATCAATAAAATAAAGTAAAATGTTCGTGTGACGTGACCCTTCTTTATATTTGCTTATTTATTTTTCATCCGAAGATGGCTGATTAGAGTCTTACATGAACAAGCAGAGACCCTGATAGACACAACCTGCTGCATATCACTCAAGTGAAAACAAGACTTATCGTTTTTAAGTCTCACGTCACTACAGAAGCGTGACAACTAAGGTCTCCTCGATCAGACTGACTAACAGACTGGTAAAGATTTGTATCACTTCAAAACTCCCATTGGTAACTGACGCTGACATCATAACAAGAGCTTAACAACTAAATCGACCAAATACAAATGATAGATTTACTGACCAATCAACTGACCGATTCGTCAAGAGCATCGTAACAACTGCCTGGCTTAGCTAACGCTAATATCACTGGAGGAGACCAAGAAATAAAGTGACATCGTAACAATATAATGCTGAAACTGCCATTAGTTTTATTAAAATGCCTGACTGACATTCTAACCGACTGCAGAATACATTGACAACTTGATTGATCACATAACATCACACCTACCATGTCAACTGCTGCTAATGTCATTGAAAAGGCAGAAAACAGAATAAACTGACTGCTTAATTAATAATGTAACCTCACAGCTATCATGTACACTGCTGCTAATGTCATTCAAAGACCTTACAACAACGAAGAACGGTCTTTGACCAAATGAAAGGACACAGCATTTAAACAAGACACAAGGCACTTGAGCTTGCTAAGTACCGCTCATTGCAGAAACCATAATTACGCAGGCAAGTTCCGAGGTATTACTTAGCAACGTTTCGGAAATCATAGGCTATTGAAAACTTTTCTCTGCAAAGAACGAGTTGGAGTGGAAGGTTACATGCACTTAAAGTATGTGTTAATTTCTGGGTATATATTTGTTTGTGGTTGTGTGATTTGTCTGTTTGTGTTTTCACAAATACAGGAGCTTTACGTTCTACGGGAACTTTGAGGAACGTGTGGTTCCATCGAATGTTACCACTCTTGATGTGCCCACAAGTTACGCCTTGTAACAAAGTACCCTCTCTCCCTCTCTATACCAACGCAGCAGCCCTATCTTATATAATAATAATAATAATAATAATAATAATAATAATAATAATAATAATAATAATAATAATAATAATAACAATAATAATAATAATACTAAATGGAAGGAGACCCTCTTTCAAACAAGTCATTATTGAGAGATATTGCTGCATCAGCTGCATTTAACTTGTAAATAGTCTTCTCCATTTTCTAATAACTGCTTTCTCTCTGCTATTACAAATGGCGAGTAGTGCGCCGGTATGATTCATCAGGAGGGGTCAATTTCAGGGATATTGTTGCATTAAAATTTAATGTTAAATAAATATTGTTTAATGCAGCTGATGCAGCAATATCTTTCAATAATAATAATAATAATAATAATAATAATAATAATAATAATAATAATAATAATAATAATAAAAATAATTTAATCAAATACACTCATAATTACCATGGAGCTACTTCAGAACATCATATATATATATATATATATATATATATATATATATATATATATATATATATATATATATATATATATTTACATGGAAATATATGCATATGTACATATGTATGTTATTTAAAAGATTAACATTTAAATGCCGAATTCTTCCTACCCTAACAAGACATGTTGAATATATTCTCAAGCCAGACAAGAACAGCAAAAAAAAAAAAAAAAAAAAAAAAAAAAAAAAAAAAAAAAAAAACAAAAAAAAACAAAGCAAAAAAGGTGGCAACCTCGAATCTTGTGAGTGCCTACACGTACAAAGCGTCGCTCGCGTGCTCGTGGGCACGCTAATTACGCTTGCACGCATGGATGCTTAGCCCAAGCACATTTTGTGGTTTACCCGAGGTATGCGTTCGGATTAGCGATCGATCTTTTTGTTGTTCTCTCAAGTGAATTTCCCCATTTCTATTCCCGGAGATCATTTCTGTTTTCCTGTCTGTATCTGTGGGTGTGTGTTTTGTTTGTTTGACAAAGCAGCCATTTACCTGTATATGCTGAGAAAATTAGAGGTCATATCAGTCTTTCTCTTGGTCTGCGTACTAAATACACACCAAAACATACGCGCATGCGCTATTTATCATACGCTCACAGTAATCAAAAACACTTGTAACGTAACACATCTGTCTTTCCGGGTGTTTCTGTCGCTTTCATACAAGCATGTACATGCAAATACTCAAAATATACATGCCAAGTCTTTTAATGTCTGCCATAAAAGCAACGAAAAATGAACAGGAAAAAATGTAACAGGCTCTCTACCACTTCACTTACCCTTTTTTTTCTCTCTCTCTCTTAAATTGAAAAAGTATATTTAAATGTCAGTGATATATTTCTAGGGAAAGAAAATCATAACTCGAGCCTAAGCCATAACTTATATCCTCATTGCTATATCCTCTTCAAACATCGAGCCGTCTGAATTTTAAAGGATTAATATTGAACAAAGAAAAGAATTTTTATAGGTGTATGAACATTACCATTGTTCATATTACGTATTAAAAATACACGAGGTTAAGTAACGACGAAATATGGATCAAGGACAGTCGATCCGCAAATCACCGCAATGTTGGATTAAAATCCGGCAAGGAAATATATATATATATATTATATATATATATATATATATATGTATGTAGATATATATATATACATATACGTATATATATATATATATATATATATATATATATATATATATATATATCCTTAAATCCAATGTAGAAAGGTAAGTGAAACAGGGATTTGGAACAAGTAATTTCGTAGTATATTCTAACATTTTTTCAAGTTCACACTGAATATAATAAAACTTGACAGAAAAAGGGGGCGGGGCTACATTTTGTTGATTTTGGGCGTAGTGCTCTTTAAGCAAAAGAGATAATATATATTTATATATATATATATATATATATATATATATATATGTGTGTGTGTGTGTGTGTGTGTATATATATGTGTGTGTTTGTGTGTGTAAGCTACGTCAGTTTAGAGAGTAGAGAGTTACAGAAACTCTCATTCCAAACCATTATCCAGTAATTCACAAACATCTCATTTAAAATTTGTAAAGATATGAACACAGAATAAAAAGAAAACTCACATTATTACAAAATGACTGGCTTTTTGGCGCAAAGTCGATTTTTTGAAAGTTGAGAACAAAGTCAATTAAAATTAAGCCTTCAAAATAATAATGTTGCTACGTTTGTTAATAATAATGATAATTATTACACTCATTAATAACAATGTGTGCACGTTTTGAATCATAATGATGATGATAAAAACAAACGATAATAACACTGACGCTCACCTGTACAGAGCTCTGTGAGTCCAGGTAACAGGTCTGCAGGTGACATGTGGTTAGGGTCGATTTTGCGCTCAACAAGTGTGATCTTAAAATGAAGAAGTCCAGAAGGGAGAGAAAAATGAGGACGGGAGGGAGGAAGTGAATAAGGAGGAGGAAAAGCAGGAATGGAAAAAACTATGAGGAGAAGAAATAAGAAAGGAAAGTAGGGTAAGGTAGAAAAGAAGAGAAAGGAGGAACCTGAGTGAAAGGAAGAGGAAGTCAAGGGGAATGAAGAGGAAAATGAGCAGGAAAAAGGAATGAAAAAGGAAGGAGGATGAAGAAACTGGAGAAAAATGACATTAATCAGAACTTGACTGTAGAGAAAATAAATGGAAAAGAATAAACACAATAAAAAATAAATCAAATCAAATCAAATAAAGGAAGGAAATCAGCAACGCCAAAGACATGAAGAGTGAAAAACGAGATACCAGAAACACCAAAAAGAAAGAAGAAAAGAAGAAGAAGAAGAAGAAGAAGAAGAAGAAGAAGAAGAAGAAGAAGAAGAAAAAGAAGAATAGAGAGACTGGGACGATAAACGAGGTAACTGAAGTGAACTGAAGTGTTTATGGGTAAAGAGTTGTACTTCGGAACCTAACGGTATGGCCGGCAAGTGTTCCTCTCTCTTCAAGTTCCAGGTGGAGAGAGAGAGAGAGAGAGAGAGAGAGAGAGAGAGAGAGAGAGAGAGAGAGAGACTTTAATATTTTCATTACGCACAAATATTCATTATTCATTATTATTTAAAATGTACGCTTACGCATTATTATTACTAAGTACATATGAATATCATCATTCAAAATGTAAACCCACTACTGTCATTAGTAGTATCATTACCCATACTACTGGTAACAGAAGCATTATTATCACCATTATCATGATACATAATGTTGAAACATTTTTACTGTCATTTTGAAAGCGTTCACTTTGTAACAGACAGAATGACCATTAACTTGCACGAAACTGGACGCCTATATGTGAGAAATATACAAATAAGTAAAATTAAACTTCGGCGCAGTCGACTTTACTGTACAATGTATGATGCTGTATGAGCCAGCGCCCTTGAAGCTTTCAGCTACTGCCCAGTGGCGGCCTGTCCCATAGCGTTGCCAGACGCACGATTCTGGTTAAATTTAACCTAAAATAAAATAAGTACTACCGAGGCTAGAGGGCTGCAATTTGGTATGTTTGATGATTGGAGAGTGGATGATCAACATACCAATTATCAGCCCTCTAGCCTCAGTAGCTTTTAAGATGTGAGCGCGGAGAGAAAAAGTGCGGACTGACAGCCAAAAAGCCATCTCAATAGTTTTCTTTTACAGGAAGCAAAAAAAGAGAAGTATATTTTTGTCTGAATATCTACCTGGCGTCGCGCTATCACAAATCTACGGTGAAGCTGTGATTAGGTTTTACAGTAAAACAAGATCTGGCTTGAAACTGAGTTGGTTACTTATCTGTAATTTTCCTGTGTATTTAACTTGACTTATCATCTCTTACTTCCTTTATTTCGTCTAGATTTCTGTTTACATTTGCGGTCATTTCCTTCTGCGAAAGTTTGTTTAGCAAGATAATGGGCTTCTAAAGTTCTCACATAGAATGCATGAGGTCTGTGAATAATAATAAATGTATGAGGTTATGTGAATGACAATAATTGCCTGTGGATTTTCACATTGTACTACCTTCCAGTTTTGCTTAAAATGTACTGATGGTTCGAAAAATGCTTTTAGGTATAACGAATAACACAGATAATGCAAAAGAGTAAACAAGGTAAACATATGAATATTAATATATGTCAGTTAATTCAATTTGACAGCTACAATGGTTGCAGTAGGGGCCACTACAAGGACACTGATGCCTTAGTAAGTGTCAATGGCATGGGATTCTAATGCATCGTATCCTAGGAACGAGGTGGCGCCTAGTCGAGGGTTGTGAACCCCCTTGGAGAAGGAAATGCCTCTTAATTGGTGAACAAGTCACTTCACAATCACAGTCCTTTAGAGCGCTACGCCATTAAATAAAAGCGTTCTAACATATTTCCGTTGTGTGAATGTCACCAAATGAACGGGTCCATTTGGTTACAAGTCCGACTTTGTATCTACTTGCAAACCACAAGAAAAGACAAAGGATATTGATTGCTGTCTTTTTTCTTTTATTTTTCCTTAGGAGCTATCCCTTAAAAGGCAGGAAACAGCTTAATGTTGAAAAAAATACACTAGTACACGCATACATATACACGAGTACAAATATATATATATATATATATATATATATATATATATATATATATATATATATACTTTTATATATATATCTATATTATATATATATATATATATATATATATATATATATATTATATATATAATTATATACTTATATATATATATATATATATAATATATATTAATTATATACTTATTATATATATGTGACTGGTAAATTTTCTGTAACAACAGAATTCCATCTAATAAAAGAGCCCATAAAAACGCCAAAATATAGAAGGAAAATACTATATCTCAGAGACTCATCTACCTGAAGAGAGAGACAGCAGTCTGAAATATAGTATTTTTTCTCTATATTTTGGCGTTTTTTATGGGCTCCTTTTATTTTATAAATATATATATATATAATATATATTATATATATATATATATATTTATATATATATATTTAATACACGTATATTTGTTTTTTTATCACCTTCCTCTGTCAGCATGAAGCACTTCCGACACTCTAACCTGCACACAATCGTGACCAAAATGAGTATTATCCATTCGTCAACTTTCCATTTATTTTTTTCACCTGAGAAATCTCCTTGCATGCATACCATGAGACTCACCGTGCAATGCACTCATTTTAACTGGGACACACGACTCCACTCTGGCTCTTTGCTCTTCGAAGTGCCATATGGCGTCGTTCCTTACAGTTAGATGCACGATATATATATATATATATATATATATATATATATATATATATATATATATATATATATATGTATGTATATATATATATATATATATATATATGTATATGTATATTAACTTCTGGACGTCATCACTACAAGCCTATTATGCAATTTGGGAATAAATGAAGAAACTTGAAACTTTTTAGGGTTGGTGCCAGGGATGTTGCACTCTGTAACTTCGTCTGACCAAAACGTGGTGCCATCTAAGTAATCGGGGCTTCTATTTCATATGACAGATAACGTATAAAACAGTCCCTCGTATGTTTTACGTTCATTTTGTTATTGTTTGTTTGTTTTTATGGTGTTTTTACGTTGCATGGAATCAGTAGTTATTCAGCAACGAGACCAACGGCTTTACGTGATGTTGTTTGAGAGATACTGAAGTATCTGTTGTTTACAGAATATTTAAAAATCTCTTGACATTTACGCATGTTTTGTTTTAGTCCCTTTTCTCAGGAGGTAAATGATGATTGATTGATTAATTAGTACTTGCTGGCGTTGCAACGACGAGGTTATTGACGCCGCTGTAAATGATGAGATACTCGCACCTCATTGAGGATAAATTTTTAAATACCTATGACAGCTGATCATGTTTGAGGTCAGACTTAATGGAGGAGGGATGCGTTCCTCAAAATGGACGTCGCACATTCGAGAGTTAGTTCTTCATGCCATTCTCTTCCATGATAAGGAACTCTCTGCTGTTCTCTGCTTTCCTCAACGACTGAAGCTGTCTAATTATAGGTTGTCAGTTCTTCGCTTCCTACTTCCTACTTCCTGTGAGGAATGTTATCTCGTACATTTTCATATATTTATATATATATATATATATATATATATATATATATATTATATATATATATATATGAAAAAAATACGAGATAACATTCCTCACAGGAATAATATATATATATATATATATTATATATATATATATATATATATATATATATATATATATATATATGTATGTGTGTGTGTGTGTGTAATTCCGTAAGGTCTGGATTTATTTCTTTAGACCCTATTTTGTTTATACACACACACACATATATAGATATATGTGTGTGTGTTTGTTTGTGTGTGTGTGTGTATCTTATTGGTTTCCGTATTTGCACTTGCTAAAAATGAACACCTGGATAAGACAGATGCCGGTGTTCGGATAATGTGTTTATCCGTTAACACATTCGTGACGTACAAGCGCATACTTAATATACTTGAAAATATATACCAATCCTTAGAATTCATGAATGTAAACTAGTTGTGTCAACGAGAGTAGAAACGTCTATCGAACAGCAACAATGCCTTGAACAGAAAACAGACATAATCCCTTAATAAATGAAGTGCAAACCAAATCCGGTTTATGTTGACGAGAAACGGAGGGAGGGGTGTGTAGTCTGCAGTTGCATACCTGTAATAAACCTATAACAAACGTGAACAGCTGACGCCATGATTTTGCGCTAACCCCTCCTTCCTCCTTCCCTCCCCACCAGGATCGCCTCTCGTATTTTAAAAAAACCCGTTTCGAATCGCGAAAAATGCCCCATTCGACGTTCCGATCAATGCTTAGGGCTGCATTTATCCACACGTGAGTCCTCGTAACCTCATTCTTCAGCGCTCAACGGGACTTCTTCGCTAGCCAAGACGAAGCCCAACGTCCAACCACGTCCCCTTCTTCTCCCCCCACCTCACCCACAACCCAGCCCCGCCCCAAACCTTGAAAAGTCAAAGAACATTAGTTATTTGTTGCAGTTTCAGATTATGCTTCCACTGGAAGGAGTTTTCATAAATCCAGGGTAGCAGAAAGGATTCAATAACCAATTGCTCTTTGAGGCAAGTAGCAAAAGAAACCAGCTGCATTAAGCAGAAGTAGCATAAAGGATTGAATAACCAATTGCTCTTTAAGGCAAGTAGCTATAGAAACCAACTGCATCAAGCAGCAGAAGTAGCCAACTGTACTGAACATTTACGGCAGCAGCAGCAGCAGCAAACTGAACTTGAAATTGGCAGCATAATGACCTGACTGTCCTAAAGGCTAGTATGAAAGTGCAAAAAAAAAAAAAAAAAAAAAAAAATATAGAAATGGGTTAAATGGATGATTAAGTAAATTAAGATCATTTCCTTATGAACAATGTGTGACATGGAAAATATTCTGAATGGAATAAGAAACCCTTCATTTTTTAACGTTAATTTTAACTGACCATTCCAAGTTGAGGAAAACAATGCAAGAAACAAATATTTCCTAATCCTCATTTTCATTTACCTTGTTGCTTTCGTTTCTACTGCTATGAATGCTAGTAGTAATAGTAGTAGACTTAGCCACGGCTGGTGTAATAATGTTTTGGTACAACATGCTGGTCGACTCCTGACAATAATATTGGGTGCCAAACGCCTGATAACAACAGGAACAGAATGACATGTCATTTTTGTCCAAGGACAAATTCTCGATTGACTTGGGATGAAATGCCTTAGCGAAATTGTCTCAATGCAAGGACATGAGAGTCCGTCTTGCTGATGGTATGAAAACTGGTAAAGCATGATAATGTCTAATTGAGGATCCTATAGCTATTATAACGTGGAAAAGTGTTAGATCCAGTTACCCTCCACCCTCATAAATCAGGTCCATAAGCTGGACCTTTCCTAGATAGTGAGCCACAAGGGTTTTATAAAATCCGGTATGTATCCACCTACGCGGCGTGTTTAGTACAGGCCCGTTGTGGATTACCGTAAAAACATAAACAAAAGACTGTAGATATCATAAAGATAACGACCTCCAAGAAATATTAGCCATAGATAACGACACCCGAAAACCTTTGGAATGAACCCATAAACCTTCCACGTATAAGATATCAGTGAAAATAATAATCAGGAAATGTCTTATTCACTATTTCTATTTGGTATGCTAAATTAAAGATAACATTAGGAAATAATGCATTCTATGCTCCTTGCAGTATATTTCATGAATGCTTTATGGATTCTATGGACATATGAGTTGAGAAGGAATGATTTAGTGCTGAATTCAGAAGACCTCCATCAGTATAACTATTAAGACAACCGCAGAGAAAGCTTCGTAACATCTTACGTACACGATAAGACAGCTGCATCGCTACACTTAATCGCCGCATGTGACGCGTGAAAATGATCTCAACAAAATCGACTCCTTAAGTCTTCGCAAACACCGCAATGACATGACAGCAATCAAGATGACATGTGACGTGACACCATGAGATATTTTAAGGGGAAGGAGCTTCAATAACAGGTCTCTGCTATCGCTTCCCCTCCAATCAACTGATCATGGGCTCCTTTTTCCCTCAAGTTGCACAACCTCACCACTGAGGCCTGACCAGTAGTAGGTACTTGTCGTTTCCGTCGGAAAGTAGAACGTTTATGTCAACGGTTATGCGCTGGATGATGGCGACTACATCACCGGTGCCACCGAAACCATAGCTTTATTTTTTCCAGGCGTGTTGCCATCTGGGTAGTTAGTGCTTTATTTTTTCCAGACGTGTTCCCAGGGTAGTTAGCGCTTTATTTTTCCAGACGTGTTCCCAGGGTAATTAGCGCTATATTTTTTCCAGGCATGTTCCCATCCGGGTAGTCAGTGCTTTATTTTTTCCAGACGTGTTCCCATGGGTAGTTAGCGCTTTATTTTTTCCAGGCGTATTCCCATCTGGGTAGTTAGTGCTTTATTTTTTCCAGACGTGTTCCCTGGGTAGTTAGCGCTTTATTTTTTCCAGACGTGTTCCCTGGGTAGTTAGCGCTTTATTTTTTCCAGACGTGTTCCCTGGGTAGTTTGCGCTTTATTTTTTCCAGGCGTGTACCCATCCGGGTAGTCAGTGCTTTATTTTTTCCAGGAGTGCTCCCATCCGGGTAGTCAGTGCTTTATTTTTTCCAGGCGTACTCCCATCTGGGTAGTTAGCGCTTTATTTTTTCCAGACGTGTTCCCATGGGTAGTTAGCGTTAAATTTTTCCAGACTTGTTCCCATGGGTAGTTAGCACTTTATTTTTTCCAGGCGTGTTCCCATCCGGATAGTCAGTGCTTTATTTTTTCCAGGCGTGTTCCCATCTGGGTAGCCAGTGCTTTATTTTTTCGAGGCGTGTTCCCATCTGTGTAGTCAGTGCTCTATTTTTTCCAGGCGTGTTCCTATCTGGGTAGTCAGTGCTTTATTTTTTTCCAAGAGTGCTCCCATCTCGGTAGTAGGTGCTTTATTTTTTCCAGGCGTGTTCCCTTCTGGGTAGTCGGTGCTTTTATGAAAAGCCGAAGATTTTCCAGGCTGCACCAACTGGAAGCGGGTGAAGGACTGTTTGGACAAGAATTCTCTTTCTTTTTATGCTGCCCCAGCTGCAAGGCAGGGCTGACAGATCAGCCGAGAACTCTAAACGATGCCTCAATTCGAGGGGGAAAAGGCTGACCTATTAGCTAAGAGCCAAAGGAGGGCAAGGACGGCAGTTGGGCCTTGGGCTCTCTCCAGGGTGCTTTAGCAGAGGAAAAGAAAGGGCACCTGTTTGGCCAAGAGCTCTCTCTCTCTCTCTCTCTCTGGGCTGCTGCCCAAGCCAAAAGATGGCAACGTGGGACAGTACGGCTGAGGACTAGGTATTCAAGGTGCTCCAACTGAAGGGGAGCAAGGACACCTGTTTGGCCAAGAGCTCTCTCTCTCTCTCTCTCTCTCCATGGGCTGCCCCAGCCCGAGGAAGGCGAAGGTGACAGCTAAGCCGAGGGGTCTCTCCAGGGTGCCCAAGCTGTAGAAGGGTAAATGCGACCGTTTGGCCAACTGATAGCTCTCTCTCTCTCTCTCTCTCTCTCTCACTCTCTCTCTCTCTCTCTCTCTCTCTCTCAGAATAAGTAGGTGATTTTTTGCTTTGACTTTTGGTTGTAACACAAAAAACGTGATCATGCCGCATACGTCGGTCATGATTTCGGATGTGACGGGGAAGAGATAAAAAGAGAGAGAGAGATTAAGAAAGACTTCTTTTATCACCTATTACTGTTTACACAATTTTTGCTGGTTTAAGTTCTTATGAGAGAGAGAGAGAGAGAGAGAGAGAGAGAGAGAGAGAGAGAGAGAGAGAGAGAGAGAGAGAATTTTATGAATTACGCTTGTTGACAAAATTGTTCCTGGTTTAAGTTCTTAAGAGAGAGAGAGAGAGAGAGAGAGAGAGAGAGAGAGAGAGAGAGAGAGAGAGAGAGAGAAAGCCTTCAGTAGTATTCTATAATTACAAATGTGTTGCCAGTTCAGTTAATGACAATTTGTGCTGCCAGTTCATTTTTCTCGAGAGACAACCACACAGACAGAGCCTTCTCTGATCTGGGTTGACTAATGACTAAAATATGACTCTTTTAGTCCACAAAAGCCTTAGACAGGCACAGACCAAAAGATAGACAGACAGATAGATGGATAAGCATTGGCATTAGATGATCATACAGTAAAATACACTTACACGTTTTTTTTTATTGGAAATCGAACAAGCTAGAGAGCTAAGATATTCAAATACTCCGTCTGTCCATAGGCTTTATTTCCAAATCACACAGTTTCATCTTTATAGTTTGAATGAGTAAATATATTTAATTAAAACTATGAATGATTATCATACTTATGAGGGCGATGCTAATAAGATCATTTAATAAGACCTTCTCGTATGTAGCAATTACAGATATCTCAACAGCTTGTAAGCCTTATCTTTGTTGACTTCAGATGTCACCTATGATCCAGCATCAAAAAACTTGAAATCTGATGCCCGGTGCCTAAAGGCGAACAAAATTAAGCATCAAGATTCAGACTTCCGCATGAGAAAGCAAACTTTGCCACAGAAAATAGACGCGTGTTATGAATTTGAAAAATGGAAACTCATGCTTCAAATTGCAAGCGTCTACGGAGGACGTAGTATATTGGGTTCTCGCCACAAGGCTTCTTAACCAGCTCTGAAATCCTCTCACATTCTCCAGCTAAACGAATCTCATGGCCACTTAAGTGAGCAGAAAAAAATGAGTTAACTCACCTCACTCAACCGCCCATGTACATAAAACAGACAAAAGAGAACATGTGCATACCGAGCATCGTTTTCTCGAGCCAGTCAACCGATGCGGACGTCTTAATACCAGATCTGTTCGTGCCATGGACGAGAGATGCTGTGACAGCCAGCTGGTGGTTGGTTACTAGGTTTCGCCGCTGAGAGCCTTCGCTTTGACAGGGGAAACTTCTTTCAGGTTCCTATTCCACCCGTAATGACTTCGCTTCAAAAGGCTCTTGTAGGTTTCTCCCTCGAAAATATTAATACTTTTTTAATGTTTCGGCATCGAAAACGTCTTGTTTCAATGGGTTTCTTGGTTTCTCCGTCATAAATGTTGCTGCATGAAGAGGTTTCTGAGTTTCGCTACCAAATATGTTTTTGCTTTAAGAAGTTTCTTGGTTTCTCCACCAAAAATGTTTTTGCTTCGAGAGGTTTCTTGGTTTCTCTAACAAAAATGTTTTTATTTACTTTAAAAGGTTTGTAAGTTTCTATCCCAATGACACTTTTGTTTCAGGAGATTTCAAGGTTTCTCCAACATAAATGTTTTTGATTCAAGAACTTCTTGGGTTTCTCAACAGATATTATTTTTGATTCTAGAAGTTTCCAGATTTCACCACCAAAAATGAATTTTTGCTTCCAGAAGTTTCTAGGTTTCACCAACAAAAAGTTTGCTTTGAGATGTTTCTAGGTTTCTCCATCAATAGTGATATTGGTTCAAGAGGTTTCTAGTTTTCACCGCCAAAAATGTTTTTGCTTCAAGAGGTTCTAAATTCCACCACCATCAATGTTTTGCTGTCAAAGGTTTCTAGTTTTCACCACAAAAAAATGTATTTGCTTCCGGAGGTTTCCAGGTATCTTCACCGACAATGTCTTTGCTTCCAGAGGTTTCCAGGTTTCATCATCAATTTTTTTTTTTTTTGCTTCTGGTTTCTAGGTTTTAACCCCAAAAACATTTTTGGTTCATCAAGCTTCTAGGTTTCTCCATCAAAAATATTTTTGCTTCAAGATCTTTCTAGGTTCCACAACCAAAAATGTTTTTGCTTCGGGAGATATCTAGAATTTCACCACCAAAAATATTTTTGCTTCGGGAGATATCTAGAATTTCACCACCAAAAAATGTTTTTGCTTCGGGAGATATATAGAATTTCACCACCAAAAATGTTTTTGCTTCGGGAGATATCCAGGTTTCACCACCAAAAACATGTTTTTGCTTCAAAAGGCTTCTAGGTTTCAACACAAAAATGTTTTTGCCAGAGAAAATGGGTTTCCCTTGAGAAATATTCCTCTATATTTTCCAGTAAAATTGATTCGTTTTGGCATGTTTAGTCACAGACATTTCCCCCTTAGGAAGAAATGACTAGATTTTCCTGATAAAAAGTCTGAACTTTGACGACAAGCTGCCAGGAGTCATCATGAAATGGAGAGTGCCATGTTTTACCAATTAAGTTTTCCTTCCGACATGGAATTTCAAGGATTTTCAAAAGAGAAAGCTTTGCTTTACGAGAATGTTATTATGACTTTGCACCTGTGAAGCTTTACTTAGAGAAGAGGATGCCAGGTTTTGGGACTGAGGAGGGATTAACAGGTTTTATATAAACCAATGTTTCTGTACTACAAGCTGCCATGTGTTGCCACTGAGTTTTGTCTATGTTCTCTCGTGCATATTATGATCCTTATTGGCTTCTTACTAGCTTTTGTACTATGTACCGTCGCAGAGGATGAATTAAAACGCCAATACAGAAAAATCAACGTCATCATCTAGTATTTTTACATTTTAAGTGAATATATTGCAATAAATATATAGTCAACAAATGCAGCATTTAACAATTATGCACTGGGAGCAGAAATTCCGTGTTAAGTTGGAAGTATATAAGACGGCTACAGGGCACTGCTAAAGTATGATAGCCTCATATGAAAGCAATTCATGAAATTTGTTATAAGAATGATGCACAAGATTGAATATCACAAAGCACAAAGAGAGAGAGAGAGAGAGAGAGAGAGAGAGAGAGAGAGAGAGAGAGAGAGAGAGAGAGAAGGGGCTTACGAAAGAAAGTTTTTGGTTCGACTGATGACAGCATCAGACATATCTCTGAGGTGGAGTTGACTTCCATGCGGTCAAAACATTGGGTAGACTTTCATTTCTTCTAAAGTCGTGTAATTAAAAAGTCGTATATTATTGTCTAACTCTCCATCTGTCACATGTTTACTCTTATGACTCCCAAGCGTATCATCGTCAATATCATGACAGCTGTCAGGAGAAAACATGGAGCGACGGCTCTTGAAATCGAAATTGAAGCATGTTTAGCTGCTATTGGATGTCAGTAGCATTAAGCAATTCTATGATCGCTAAGGTCGATGACTGTTGCGGAATCTGCACCAGTCAAGTGACTTTATTTCCTTTTATTGCCAAGCAATGGAATACTCTGCATGCAGGCCTGTTCCTTACTACCTTCCATCTTGAAAAGAATAATCACTTATTTCTGTTCTTATCTCTCCTTTTTTTTCTTGTTAACATCACTCCTGAGCTACACGAAGACAACTGCTGCCCCTCCCCTCCCATCGGCCTCGGCACTCAAAAAAAAAAGTTATTTATTCGACTAAGGTTGAATTTCAAAGTATACTTTTGCACACTCTCGAGTTTTCCTAAGACATCTCACGTTCGGTTTCAAAAGAAGCAGCAAAAAAACAAAAACAAAAAACTAACAAACAGACAAGCAAAACCAAAAACAAAACGGAAAAAACTCTAACAAAATTCGCTTGAACATTCATCTTTAGATTTGGGTATGATAGGAAGAGGTTGGTGGAAACAGGCTATTGGTCTGACTCTAAAAAATCAAAAACATATTTAAGGACTAAATAAAAACAATGTTGGAAATAATTCAATAAAAATTTGTGTTATTATGTTTGGATGTGTATTGTTCTCTTTCTTGTTACTCCTAACAACCAGACAGACTTACGGAACAAGACAAACAGGCGATTAAAAGCCAAACAAAATCTCAAAGAATAGAATGCTATACGTGGATAGAAATGTGATCAAATGAAGACGAAAATCAAACAGATCAATAAATAAATACGAAATCAAATAACTCTTTACATAGGAGCTAGTCATTGAGAAATAAGAACTTTAATGCTTTTGGCCTAAGTTATGAGACATCACAATCAATTCACGAAAAATATCATTTTTAATTAGCAAACAAACCGGGGTTAATAAGGCCCATTACGAGAGCCTCTTACGTAACAAGGATGACGATTAAATTCAGTAAAAACTAAGTTGAACAATAATGATGATTTGCTATGAGAATGATTATACTAGAAATCATTAAGTTTCTATAGACAGGCAACTAACGTGGATCTCATTATCTGCGTTCCCTTAGTTATTTACATATTATACTTGTAAATGGATTTATGATTATAAATACTATATTCAGGTACTCGTTAGCGTAAAATTTATTCTTAAATAACCACCCACCTAGTTCGAGGAAATAACGAAAATTACTGTATATATATATATATATATATATATATATATGTGTGTGTGTGTGTGTGTGTGTGTGTGTGTGTGTGTGTGTGTGTGTATGTGAATTTTTGCTACGCGTGACCTTATAATATTCACAAACATACAACTGTCTATCGTTTAACGTCAAAATCTCTATACGATGGGAATAACTTACACGGTAAGTAAGAAAATTATAAGTGATAGGATACTCGAACTAGGAGATAAAGTCAGTCGACTGTCAGTCGCTGATTCTAAAGCAATGGCCCATGGTCGAATCCTGACTGGGATGAAGAAGTATTTATCAGCTATAATTCCTTTAGGGCAAGGATGTCAAACTCATGGTCCGCGGGCCAAATGTGGCCCTCGAGGTGCCAAGAGATTTTTCAACTCGAGCTACTATAACTGTTAGAAATGAGGAAAATTTAACTAAAGTTACTAAACTGTTGAAACGAGACAATAAGTGTTACCTTTTATTCATATGACAATAATTTATTAATTTATTTCATATTATAATTGCTGGCAATAAGGCTCTTTCTACTGCAAATCTTAATAAATGAGTCACAAGGAATATGGAATAAGTAATGACCAAATCTTTGATGGCCCTCGAGACCATAACCAAGTGCATCATTGGCCCTCGAAAGGACCTGAGTTTGACCCCCCTGCTTTAGGGTGTAAGTTACTCCCAAGGTATAGCAAGTTCAATATTATACAATAACTGCTGCTTCATATTCGGGTACATTATGTATAGCCTATTTAAGTATGTGTATATATCTATATACATATATATACACCATCTGTATATCTATATATACATAAAACAAAAGAGTGAGAATCTACTTCCAGAAAAAAAGAGAAAAATAACGGTACACAAAACAATCAATTTCTCCCAGTACATGTAGCATCAATGACAGGTTCTCCCCACCAACAGAGAAAGTCAAATAAAAACTCAAAATGAAATAAAACGAGAGGTGGGTGAGATTTTCCCTTTGACGACACACAATGAAAGAAATCAAACAGACAACAAAGCTGTCAACGACAACACACAAACTCAAGATGCCGTTCAGTTTCAGACTCTCTCAGTGAAAGATTTTGCAGCGCACTTCATACCAGTAAAAAGACGATAAAGATAAATAAGGAACAGTTATATATGCAAAATCTCAAGGCAAATATAACGTGAACTAAACAAAGAAATCTGTAAGGCGAGGTACAAAAAAACCAGACGGGGTGCGGAACTTGTCCTTTTAAAGAAGTCTTTACGTAAGCAAACACATACACACGTGCACACATACACATACACATACACATATATGAAGCAAACAATTAATTAATTAAGCATATAAACACTGTTTTTCCCAATAATATGTAATCATCTCTTCGTAGCTTTTTTACAACCCCCTGTAGATATTATATAATATATTATAATATTATATATATATATATATATATATTATATATATTATATATTATATTATATATATATATATATATATTATATATATATATAATATATATATATATAATAATATTATATATATATATTAATAATATATATAATCATATATTATATATATATATATATATATATATATATTTATATATATATATAATAATTATATATTTAATATATTAATTATATATATTAATTATTATATATATATATATATAATATATTCAATATATATAGAGAGAGAGAGAGAGAGAGAGCGTGAGTAAGTATGCTATTATATTATATATATAGAAGAGAGGAGAGAGAGAGAGGAGAGGAGGGAGAGAGAGAAGAATGCGTGTACACCACACACACATTATATATATATTATACTGTATATATATATATAGATATATATGATACATATACTATATTATATATAAACATAAAATACGTCTGTGCGCGCGCGCAGGGAGACATCAATAGACAAAGTGGACACCATCAAGAAGTTCGACCTTGTGGCGTCAAAAAGAAGAAGAAGAATGCTAACGGTGACGCAGCTGTCAAAAAAAGAAGGAAAGAAAAAAAAAAGATGTCCGTACTCGGGGAATCCGTTCGCCCGTTATTACCTACTGGCTCGCATTACGAAGACAATTACACGGGGAATGACACGGACCGTGGATGCGCGATATTCGGTGATTTACGTGTTATGATACTGCTATTCTGCATGAGTATTGCTGTTATTAACTGATGATAACTCGAACCTTCTCCAATTTACCTGGTTACGATCGCCAGCATTGTTGGAGTCAAAACCTGTTCCTGTAAGTTTATTTTCTTGAATTGGGGGATCGATCCAGTTGCGGCTAGTCTCCGCGTACGGTTACGGGTCTCCTTGTGTCCCCTACGACTTCTCGGACCGTACACAGTGTGGATGAGGGTCAAGGTCATTCCCAAAACCATTCAAAGTAGGAGGCTGACGTTTTGGTTA
>NC_061087.1:98997596-99017596 GCF_015104395.2 Macrobrachium nipponense | reverse complement strand
CGATGACACGTGGCAATGGCTACTGAGGGGAGAGCTCAAGAAGGAAACTGAAGGAATGATAACAGAGGGGTAAGATCAGGCCCTAAGAACCAGATATATCCAAAGAACGATAGATGGAAATAACATCTCTCCCATATGTAGGAAGTGCAATACAAAAAATGAAACCATAAACCACATAGCAAGCGAATGTCCAGCACTTGCACAGAACCAGTCCAAAAAGAGGCATGATTCAGTAGCAAAAGCCCTCCACTGGAGCCTGTGCAAGAAACACCAGCTACCTTGCAGTAATAAGTGGTACGAACACCAACCTGAAGGAGTGATAGAAAACGATCAGGCAAAGATCCTCTGGGACTATGGTATCAGAACAGATATGGTGATACGCGCAAATAGACCAGACGTGACGGACTCCTAAGGAGGCAGGATGCAACCCGGAACCCCACATTATAAATACCACCCAGTCGAATTAGAGGATAGACCAAAAAAAATAATAATAATAATAATAATAAAAAGGAAATTGTACCCATAATCATTGGGACACTAGGTACGATCCTAAGACCCCTGAAAAGGAATCTGGAAAAACTACAAGCCGAAGTAGCTCCAGGACTCATGCAGAAGAGTGTGCTCCTAGAAACAGCACACACAGTGAGAAAAGTGATGGACTCCTAAGGAGGCAGGATGCAACCCGGAACCCCATAATATAAAAACCACAGAGTCGAATAGGATGAGTGTGATAAACAAAACAAAACAAAATTATATATAAAAAAACAATTGACAGAAATGTCTACAACAATCCCTTTCAAACAATAAAAATCTGTCTTACGAGTGGAAGGTACATATGAAGACGTCAATAAAAATTTCGTTCATGGCAAAAATGAGAAAAAATACTTTTCATAAAAGGAAAACGTCAAAAATACTGTATTTGTAACAGATAGCCTACATGATGTGAAAATCTTATTATTACCAAAGAATGATAATTCCAGTCACCGCGGTACAATTATTTCCCCCAAAATCTAGTAAAAACTTTCTTAATTACAGCAGCAGTAATATTGCTTAAACTCTTCCTTTGGTAATTTAAATTTAGAAATTATACTAGAAAGCCTGCATGTCGTATATACAGATTCTGGAACTTTCTTCCTACTTTCGTTTTCCTTAACTGTTATAATTTTTCATGGTACCTTCATGGATTTAAAATAATGCAGTAAGTATATATATACATACATATATATATATATATATATATATATATTATATATATATATATATATATATATATATATAATTATGTCACTTTCAATTACAGCATGAGTCATTGGCAACAACCTTTACCCAATATAAAAAAAAGTTTCTCTCTTCCTTCTTGGTCTTCTGTTCTGTTGCAATATAGAATTTTTCTATTTCTAGTTTTTTATCATTCCCTCTTTCCATAACTGGCTTCTCTGATATAAGGATCTTTTCAGGAATTTCTTCTCCGTCGTATCTTTGAATTCTACGTGATTCCTAGCTTCAATTTTACTGTTAAATTGCCACCGGCAATCTAATATAAAAGCAAGATACAGTACTGGTATATAATCAGCTCATTCTACATCAATATAAATTTACCATTCATATATCAATATATATCACCTGCTCTTAAAAATATAAAATCTATTCACTTTACGAAAACATAACTAATCTCTTAACTTTATATTAAGTGGGCGAATACACAGGTAAACAAAATGTCATTTTCTTTGTCAAAGGAATCGAAGTAAAACTTAAATGGAGCCAATACAATAGTACTTTATAAAAGATGGATGGGAAATTCTTAAGATCCTGCTTCCTTAACTAAGATGTTATATAAAAGAGACGAAAAACAATAGGAAGAAAGCGTCTTAAATCGTATATACGACTTTTGAAAGTTAATAACACGCTTCGTAAACAATGGTTAAATACTTTAGATCTATTCTCAATAAAAATTGATAGCACTTGACACATGTTCGAAAGCTATTTGCAATTTTTGGTTATTTATCTATTTATTTTTAGGTGTAAATGAAAGTGTAGTCTCTCAAAATATATTATCTAAATCAAACACGAACTTCTCTGAATGAAGATATAATAGCAAGATCTCTTCTTCTCGAGCATTGTGATTTGTGAGGCCAGTGACTGTCAAATTCAACATTCGTCAAACTAATGCTAGCTACAATAGCAGAATTATTAACATTTATGATCCAAAGATAAAATAATAATAATAATAATAATAATAATAATAATGTTGATGATCATAACTGAATTATTCATATTCATATTCTGGAAGACAAAAACAAATACGATCTTAATAAAGGTTATTACTTATTAACGGAAGTAACTGAGTATCAATATTACTAACAACAACAGCAACAGCAATAGCAACAACAACATTAACAAGGTACACAGGGTACTTCTTCTCAAACTCAACATAACTAAAGCTCTCTTCACTTAGAACATCTAGGCTTTAAAAAAGAAAAGAAAAAAAAAATCCAAACGCAAACTCACGGCTGAGCAGAAGTCATTTCGTTTCCCCCTTCAAAATATAGGTCAAGAGTAATAAACGCGTTCGTTATTTCCAGCTGAAGTGGGGATAAGGGCAGTGTAGGAGGAGGGTGAGGCAGTTCTTTATAAGCCCTTTACCGTTAAGGAGGCGGGCGTGGGAACTTTGCGGCGAGCGTGGGAAAGTTCGGGCGTGGTGTTGTTTACAAAATGTTCGAACTCCGATGAGGCTTTCTTTAGTTTTCTTTAGTCTTGGCATTGAAACTCTCCGCAAGGTATATTTTAGTAGATCAGTCTTTTTTTTTTTGGGGGGGGGGGGCGGGTGATGATACGAAACGAACGGGCTATACTGGTGTATATGTGAACTGTTTAAAAATGGAAAAACAAAGTAATAATTATGTGAATGAAGCTTTATCAAATTAATAAAACGTTAAAATTCATAAAGCGAGACAGGTCACTAGATAAGGCAACAAGAAGCTGTACGCAATTTAAATAAACACACAATAATTATGTGTATATATATATATATCATACATATAAATATATTTATATATATATATATATTGATAGTAGTATATTATATTATTTATTATATATTAAATGCCTCTCTCCTTTACCTAACTGTTGGATCAAATGTCAAAATCTAAGCACCGTCATTAAAAGCACTTCACCAGCCAGCTGCTGTGCTTCTTTAACAACCATGCCGATGGCTATTACAGGCTGAGGCCAAACACTCGTGGCAATATTTTGAAAACTTGAAAACAACTGTAAGCGCGAGGGTAAAATAAATTAAAAATCGTGACACGCTGCACAGGAGCATAACTTGACAACTGTGGTTTGGAAGCAAGAGGCCGTGCAAAAAAAAACAAAAAACATATAATAATAATAATAAAGAAGAGTCCTATAAAACCAATACAAGAATATAAAGCTCTTAGGACTTCCCCGCAGTAAAAGCCCATGAGGGGAAAGGGTAAGCAAAAAAAAAAAAAAAAAAAAAAAAAAAAAAAAAAAAAGAGAGAGGAGGAATGAGGAATATTGTATAACATGGGTTAAGCAAAGGGCCACAGCTGAAAATATTTGCATGGCTGACCGATCGCCATACTATTTACCTAGCGAAACGTATCGCTATAACATTCGGAAAAGTACGCAGTGTAGCTGCGGTTTTTCACATGGATATGACACATGCTCTCTCTCCTCTCTCTCTCTCTCTCTCTCTCTCTCTCTCTATATATATATATAATATATATATATATATATATATCTATATAATCTATACTATATATAAAGCCTATATTATATGCAGAATCTACTCGTGACTTTTCACCAGGTACATATGTAATTGTAACAGCATCAATGCCCTCTTAGCTTCTCAAATTCTTCCCTCTTTTAAAAAGTGCCAAGAATTCGAGAAGTTAAGAGGTCATTGTGGCTATGACAATTACACACACACACACACATATATATACATGTATATATATGTGTGTGTCTCTGTGAGCGCGCGCCTGTATAATAAGTACGCGTACACGCGAGCACAGACAAACACACTACATGAGGAACCCCATACTAGCACACTAACACACCAACTCCACTCAACATCAGCGTTTAATATCTCTGCAATAAAACAATGGCCGTGATGAATGACCCCTGACGATGAAATGGAAAAGCATTCAAGCAAAATCACTTCCTCGGACGGAGTCATTAATTGTCTAACAAATATAATCAGACTCACTTTCGCGAGACTGATGAATCTGGTAAGGCGTGATTCTGGATTTCCTCTTTAAATGAGTTGAAGGTTAAGAGGATTTTGATATGAATTGATACCAATTCTTTACTATCATTATTATGTACATATTTTAAATGGAAATGAGAAAAGGGGAATGATAAACAAAGAAACACAATAGAGACCAGATGAACTTCCAAATCAATAAATAGCCGGTTTACTTAGAACTAACAAAAGGAAATTTTATAAATAACCAATGTAAGCTAGATATAACAAAAGCAAAATGAATAAATTACCAGTATACATAAGCTAGAAATAACAAAGGGAAATGTGATAAATAGCCGGTATAATCGTAAATAACAAAAGGAAATTTAACAAATAACCGATATAAGCTAAATATAATAAAAGAAATTACAAAACAAAGAAATCTATTCAACTACTCTGGACCACTTAAGAAATCTGCATTGCAACGGCAAGCAATTCAGGCTATCACCACGCCTCTGTAAGAAGCATCGCGCGGTTCGGCTGCCACGCTAATCAGCAAGTTCCTTTATCCGGACGAGCCACCGAAGCAGTCATTTCATGCCCTTGTTACTCGCGTACTTATAGACTCGAAGGCTGTGAGTGCTTTCTCGTGTTTTAGCTGTTCTATCTGCTTTTGGAAAATGTATACCTTGATGTTCACTCGGAAACTGGTCTAAAGCAGTGGTTCTTAAACTGGGGGTCGCGCCCCCCTGTGGGGGCGTCAGCAATTTTTAGGGGAGGCGCAAGCCGTACGGGCAAATAAAAGATTCTCTTATTATATTCGCGATTCTTTTAACAAGTGTGAGGAACTAATATTCAGAAGGTTCTGGAAAAATGCAAAAGTGTCGCCTTGTAACGTTAGTTTTCTATAGTCTACTACTCTTAAGTTAGACTCGTTGAGCTTGACATGTATTGTAATTATTCACTTCCCTCCCTGTCCCTCGAAACCCCTTCTTTTTCACTTTTTTTCCACTTTCCTTTAAATCTGGGAGGGTATTTTACTCATAGATGCGAAGGGGGCGTGGAGGGAAGGACCAACTCTTTGAGGGGGCGTGGTAGTAAAAAGGTTAAGAACCACTGGTCTGATGGAAATATAGTTATAGGAAAAATTTATGATTTATTTGGCATAAAACGATATAAGGATAGATGAATAGATGCTTGAGAGTGAAAAGCAAATGTTGATGGAATCTGACTACGCTAGGAAAATCAACTCTATCTTTAGCATAAAACTTGAAAAGACAAAAAGCTTTGGTGAAGTTCGAGAAAGCAATGTAATATTCATTTGAAAAGCTCTCTCTCTTTCTCTCTCTCTCTCAAAAATGTACATAGAGATTCGAAACACATGGATGAGGACTACATTCTCAAACTGGCTGAAAAGCGCATTGCACATATTCTCATATTTGTGCAATAAGCTTGGAACTGCTCTTCATTAAGCACCACATACTCGATACGTACAATGAGGACTTAAATAGATCTTATTAAGCAAATTCCCGCATATAGAGATGTTCCCACTAGAGGCCGACGGGAAAGGCAACTAATGTACTTATCTAGCCCAACCCTGAAGGGGAAGAAGAACGGAAAGGCTTCTGAAGGGAAAGTAAAAAAAATATAAAATAAAATAAAAAAGAGAGGATTTTTAACAAGAGGGAAAGTGACTGAATAAGATTTTTATAAGGAAGACAGAGCAAAGGAAGACGGATTCGGAAATATAACTCCGCAGTTCGGCGGTAGACGGAACGAATGCCAATCAGAACTGTCATTATTTTAATAGAGAAATTCCTTTCACTTCCTCGTCTTCCTCTGGTCCTTTGCTTAGAAAGACATATAATCTAAGAGAGAGAGAGAGAGAGAGAGAATATACAGTGTGACCAGAGCCATCGGAATTCCAGTGTTAACGAAAGCGAAACATTTATTTCGTTTTTTTTTTCTTAATCCACCGTCCGCTTTCGACTTAACCACTTGTGCATAACTAAGAGAAAAAAGATCGTTAATTGTACACGTTTAGCGATTTCGTCGGTTCAAGTTGATGACAGAAAACATTGAGAGAGAGAGAGAGAGAGAGAGAGAAACTTGAGCTCATACACTTTTGTACGTTATTTTCAAATTCACTCAATCTGAGAGAGAGAGAGAGAGAGAGAGAGAGAGAGAGAGAGAGAGAGAGAGAGACTTAAGCTTATAAACTTTTGTACGTTATTTTCAAATTCATTCAATCCGAGAGAGAGAGAGAGAGAGAGAGAGAGAGAGAGAGAGAGAGAGAGAGAGAGAGAGATTAATAATGCACTATGCTGATGCTAGCAAGTTTTACCACTACGCGTTATGGTCAGACTGGTTAGGAAAGAATACTTCTAACATCTATATAACTGAATGGGTTCCTCCTACTTGAAATAGACTAATAATATAAATGTAACTCTTTTTTTATTCAATTACCCCCAACACATTAATCCCTCTTTACATATTTCCATCTCTATTCTGAATGACTGATTATCCAAAAAACTTTAAGATGACAGTTGCTTCGAATTCAATTTATACATTTACATAACTGATATCTTTACTATTTCTATAATAATTCGTAATACGTAGTTGTATTACGAATTATTGCAGTTGTATTACGAATTATTCACACCGAATGAGCGAAAAACTGACTTAACCTATCATGGAAGCCTTTTTGGCAATAAACGCACCTAATAGATGAAAATTACGTTTTATAAAAGTTTATATAAACTGAACTGGTATTATGAGATCAAAAGTCAACAACACTGAAAGTAAATAGGTTGAATAAATAATCTGGTTACGTTTCACATATCACTCTCCATAAGGATGTGTGTGTGTGTGTGTTTAATTCAGACTGAGAGAGAGAGAGAGAGAGAGAGAGAGAGAGAGAGAGAGAGAGAGAGAGAGAGAGAGCACTTGAAAGAATCGTCAACAAGCGAAGTAACGGAATCCTTTGTAGCCTTTGAACAAATCCATAAAACAGTAACTTGTCCACACACACACACACCCTAAAAAAAAAAAAAAAAAAAAAAAAAAAAAACGTAAGTGCGACTAAAAATGGCAAACAACTAATTCGCCGAATTCATAAAAGGATATTTTGTCCTGCATTACTTATTTTAAATTTTTCACATATTCTTGTTATTGTTTTTTCTTAACTAACAGCAAATGCTTCTATTATTATGTATAAACTGGGAGGGCCCAAACTATTGTTTGCTTTCTGCAATCTCAATTCTAAATATAAAAGAATAATTAATCTTTATATGTAATACACATTAAAATACGTTGGGTGCGCATCTGGTGGTAAGAGATTCGACAGACCCAATCGAGGGTAAAATGAATTATGACCCAACAAATGAAATAACTTTACTCATTCATGCTCTTTTGTAAGGGAAAAAATAAATAAATTCACTAAACTTCTTTACTCATACTTAAGCAAACATCTTCCTCTTCTACCACAGACATCTGTGTACGTAATATACACTCATCTTTTTCTAATACGTCACCAAATTAACCAACTCTCGCTCCACAAAACACTGCAAAGCATACTCGGAGAGTGGACAGAATTAATCAGCATTAACGGTTAAGTCGACCAACGGGCGTTAATTACAACTAGTTTTTGAATGTCTGGCAACAAACACGCCACCAGATGCGCGATGACCTGGAAGAGCCACCAAGTACATTGTACAAGAGCACTTGAGAGTTACAGTCATAAATCGCAGATATTCTAGTCGTCTTACGACAAGTAACTCTTATGATCTTGGTCTTGAATACGACAACTGTACCAATCCTAGGTATGAACATTTAAGTATACACAAAAACAAATATATACGAGTATTATAACGAATCATTTATGTAATAAAATTCTTTCCATGTATTTACATCTCTCTCTCTCTCTCTCTCTCTCTCTCTCTCTCTCTCTCTCTCTCTCTCTCTCTCTCTATATATATATATATATATATATATATATATATATATATATATATATATATATATATATATATATATATAAAGGTAAATGAGTGAGAGAAAGTATGAGAAACACGCTACTTTTTCTCCACGCTTGGCTAAAACTCCAATGTAGCTTTTTGCGGCGATAAATGATTAAATTAGCGAACATTCTCTCTCTCTCTCTCTCTCTCTCTCTCATGGAAAGCAAGTCGGAAGGAAGTGGGTTCACTTTCTCGTTAGATCGCTAATTACTTTAATGCTTTTTCCTTATTTTTTCCTGTTTGTTTTTCATAATGAGCCTAGTTTCTTCAGGCACTCTGATATCTTGAGTGGAGGAGCTGATCAATGGTGGGTGAATGACTCGCTCGTTGTAATAATAATAATCTTTATACGGAAATTTCTTCTAACATTCTAAGCCAGGCAACGGCTCTCTCTCTCTCTCTCTCTCTCTATTGCAAGTACGCCTATGTACTAGACTACAAGGTAACAACACCATTAAGTCAATAGTTTAAAAAAAAAAATTGTACACAGTCTTTGCAGTGCTTTGCTCGGCCTATTGAATGTGTGCTGCCTCGATTTTAGTGTTTGAATTATGGCTAGGCCTATAGGTGTGGTGAAATTACGGTTACAGCAGGCTGCTAAATTTATCCGTCTGTCGACTACTTGGTCAAATTCATTACTCTACGTATGCTATTTTATTAAAATTTAAGGTCTAAATAAGAATAATTTCCTAATCTATGTCGAAATCCCACGAGTTTACTCACTATATGTATTTGCCTATCTCGAATGTCAGCTAAATCAGTTCTAACTTCGGTAGCAGTAAACATACCTCGGAGATTACAATAGAACGAATTACAATAATTAGGCTGTGTTTGACGGCGTTCAGTCCATTGCTATGCTCTCTCTATCTCTCTCTCTCTCTCTCTCTCTCTCTACATACACACACACACACACACACACACACACACACATATATATATATATATATATATATATATATTATATATATATATATATATATATATATAATTAGCAATGTACTGAACGCCGTCAAACATAGCCTAATTATTTTTGTAATCTTGATCTATTGTCATCGCCGAGGTATCACTGCGACATAATTACATACTGTAAACTTCAGGGACGGCATCGATTGATCGATTACCCCATGTGGCGATGCTTCATGTTATACTGGTACCGAAGTTGAAACTGATTTAGCCGACATTCGAGACATGCAAATACAAATAGTGAGTAAACTCGTGGGATTTCTACATAGATTGGGAAATTGTTCTTATTTAGACCTTAATACTTATCTATGTACCTTACGTAGAGTAATGGATTTAACCAATTAATCGACAGACTATCCGTCTGTTGATTATTTGGTTAAATTTAGCAGCCTGCTGCAAACGTAATTTCACCACACCTACTAGGCTATAGGCCTAGCCATAATTCAGACACTAAAACCGAGGAAGCACACATTAAGTAGGCCTAGCAAAGCACTGCAAAGTCTGTGTACAATTACAAACCATTTTTTTAACCCTATTGACTTAATGGTATTGTTGCCTTGTAGTTTAGTACATAGGCCTACTTGCAATAAAAGGATTTAAGAATAAAATTATGTTTGTTGTGGTATTAGTAACATTACATGATACCTACATATTTTGAATCTAGTTTTAGTTAATTGATTTTAATCATTCGCCACTTAATTATCTACCTATTATTCAAAATATATTAAGCCATACAATAAGAACCGAATGAGTTATTTGAATGAAATTATAACGAATATATAACGGTGTTATCTGCCAACAATGCAAAAACTATTCTCCAGACACTACACAATAGATATGCCTAGGTCTATAGATTCTTATCGTTTCAACAAAAACTTTGATTAAATTTTAAGGCGAAAACTTACCTCGCTACGTCGTATTGTGTCGTCCGAGTGTTACTTTTCCTTTTTAGTATTCCGAATCACGCGCTACAAACTATAAAAAGAGCACAACACAAAAATTGGGCATTCAAGAAGGTAGGTGCCATGTTTGACGTCGTGTTGTTCCCAAGGGGCACGCGCTATGCCCAACGGGCATGAACCTTTAAATCGTCCACAATTTAATCCGTTCCGCACTATATATACCACATCCTCTCGTAGATCGGCTACACCGAACACTGATCCGAGTACGGTTAATATCCGGAAAGGCGAATACATAAAATACCACTATTATAAAAATTAGTCTCAGTTTTCGCAATCACTCAGTCACCGAACACGGGAGGCGGAGGAGCACGATCCCAACCCTTCGACTGCAACGACACAACTAAGTTGCCGAGGATCATTTCTTCCTCTTTCTCCCCTGACACCTGGCGCTCTCGCGCGCTAGCGCACGCCGCTCGCCATCTGGTGACCAATACGGGTACTAAGCAGTTTTGGAAAGGCCGATTGATAGATGTCAAAGAGCATATTTCAGTTGGCGAAGGGAATAAAACGCTCAGCGATGTCACGTATCCTTTTATTGGACGCGTATTCTTTTATCACTATTAAAACTATCTGTACTTCATTACCAACAAAAACATGCCGATGCGACTAGCGTCGATACTCTAGCGTTTCGACCAAACAAGGTGGGATTTACTTCTTTGTCTCGACTAAATCCTCGCTAAAGAAACAGGAGAAAAAAATAAGAGTTGCCAAAACGCTTCCTGTTTATTTGTATACTTAACTGACGGACAAAAACTCTCTATGAGACTAACGTCGAAACGTCGATTCTCTTGGCGTTTCGACCAAAAAAGGTGGGATTTTGACATCTTTGCCTGGACAAATCCTCGCTCAAGAAACAGACGGAAAAAGGGAATGTAAGAACACACATTATATATATATATATATATATATATATATATATATATATATATTTATATATGAATAACTTGATCACGAAGTATATAAAACGTGATGCTATGTATAAATAAAGGTTTTTTGCCACGAAGGAAAAAAATGAAAAAGCGAGATAGCCAAGTACTTTCGGTCTATTTACGTAATGTTAATGGTCAACGAAATTTTAAGGAGTACAGTACTTAGACCAAAATGTAAGAAAAATAGCATACCCTCTATGGAAAATAGTTATGCAAAGTCGATTTTTAACGCACCCGCGCATAACGTCACAGTGCTCTCATCGCTCCATCACGAATTTGTGACATTTCAAGAGGTTTTTTGAACCGAGTAAGTTGTTGCCATGGTGATATGCGCTATTTATGGATGCTGTGCCGCAGAAAATGACAATGCTAGCAACGAAAAGGTTAGCTTTTACCGTTTCCCTAAAGATCTCGAAATGTGAAAAAGGAAGTTGGCGAACATCTGCGAAAGAAGTGACCATATACGTAAAAAAAAAAAAATAAATAAATAAATAATAAATAAAAGAAACGTAAGTGTGTTCATTTCATTTTCAACAAAGCGTTTATGCAAGAAACCTGAGGCATGAATTGCATAACAAGTGCCCTGCAAACGCAACAAAATTGAAGGATGATGCCATACCGAACCAACGTTTTTACCTCTGCATGACGTGTCACAGATGATTCAGGTATTTACATCTTTAACTCTAGTTTGGTTAGTCTACCTGTTACATTTAAAATAGTGACAAATATACGCAAAAAAAAAAAAAAAAAAAAAAAAAAACACGCAAGTGTGCATTATTTCATTTTCAACAAAGCGTTTATGCAAGAAACCTGAGGCATGAATTCCATAACTATACTCTGTTTTTTTTTTCATCTGTCCATCCGCCTGTGGTGTTTCCGTATGGTAACACTGCGTCCGGGCTTTAGATAGTTACATTCAGCTTACATTCAACAATAATAATCATATCCCATTTAGAATATTAACGGTGTACTTCGCATACAGTAAATTATTATATAACAGTTTTCAGTTGCAAATGTACACCCAGATATCCTTTTATTTACCCAAAACTTACACATACCGTAACTATTTAAAGCCCGGGACGCAATGTTACCATACAAAAACAACACAGGCGGATGGACAGATGGAAAAAAACAGAGTATAGTGCCCTGCAAACGCAACAAAATTGAAGGATGTTGCCATACCGAACCAACGTTTACCTCTGCATGACAGTGTCACAGATGATTCAGGTATTTAACATCTTTACTCTAGTTTGGTTTAGTCTACCTGTTACATTTAAAATAGTGGACAAATATATCAACTGGGCTTATATTACTACTTCTGTTAATTAAAGTGCATAGATATATCTTCCGTTCGATTCCTCTGCAAGTAAACCATATTTGACTGGTTAAGAGTGATAAGATTGCAATTAGGCCTAGATCTATATGCCAAGGGGATAGACTAATCAACGCAAGAGAGAGAGAGAGAGAGAGAGAGAGGAGGGGGGGGGAACACTTTATTGAAATTGTTTTGCATGAAAAGGGCATTATTTGTCCGGCAAAAGAAGGGGGCAGTTATTCTCGAGATAGAGAAAGCGAGACTGAGAGGAAAGCCTATTGCATAACTGAAATGAACTACAGGTTTATAAATATAATTCTCGCAATTAAAGAGCATATATACGTAGAAAGTGATATCTAATGTGGTTATTCACACTAGTTTTTAAAATTATGTTTTATTGTTATCAAACTGAAATAGCATACGGAATGAAGCTTTTACATAAGCTCAGTACGAAGTATGATGCTCTTTGGACTTGAATCATAGCACAACAATGAAACTGTCTTAAACACTTTTGTTGATTTGAAAATAAGTCTTACAGAATAGCGGTCAGTTGGCAGGATAGAGTTAGAGTAGATAGCACAAGGGAGATAACGGAAGTTCATTACGTATTTAGATGAGATAATGACGAAAGGGAGAGGGTCTGACAGTAGCAGCTCCGCTCGATGGGCACCAGGAGAGTCGAAGACATAGACCTATTGCGGAGTGAGGATGGAAATAAGCGGAAATTTAGGATCTTTCCTAGATAGTGTCTCGCTAGGGGTTTCGAGGGTCGTTATCTGGGACTAATATTTCTTGGGGGTCGTTATCTTTATGATATTTACAGTCTTTTGTTTATGTATTTTACGGTAATCCTCAACGGGCTTGTACTAAAAACGCCACAAAGGTGGATATACATCCCGGGTTAAAACCCTTCGGGTCACTATCTTGGAACGATCCGAAATTTGTGAAAGATAAAGTACGAGGAGACATGAATGGTGGAATAAGTGATGCTGATTATTATCATTACTTTTTATTTCAATGTACATTTCATGAAATCATCCAAAAAAAATGAATTTAACAAGCAAGATTACCCATTCCAAAAGAGGAAAACAGCTTAGAAAAGAAAGTAAATATAAATAAAGATGAAAGTATCATATAAATACAGAGAAAAGCAAATAAAAAACTAATAAGAAAATAACCGACTACGCTTCAATTAACTTAAATAAGGTAATCTTAACATAGTATTAGAGCCTTTCTCTTCATGGGACCATAACTCCATCTTCCCATGGTGTAAAAATTCTACAAAAGTTAACTTTTGGATTTCGTCTATAATGAAAAATAGCTGTAACTTTCTGTAACTTCAACTTTAAGTTTATTTGCTAAAATTCTCCAAATACTGTTTCCATAGGACTACAAATGTTTAGCCTCAATTTAAAATCTATTTACTAAAATATTTCTAAAAACTGTTTTGCATAGGCCCTCAAATTTACTGAATATCTCGAAGCAACAGTTTCCATAGGCTTACAAGAGTTTATTAAAACCTCTATTTTAAGTTTATTTACGAACTATCTCTAAACAACTATTTCCATTGGCTACAAGTTTTTTTATAACCTCAATAATAAGTGTATTTACTGATTATCACACAATTGTTTTCATAGGCCTACACGTTTTTTATAGCCTCAATTTTAAGTATATTTACTAAATATTTCGAAACAACTGTTATTGTAGGCCTACAAGTTTCTTATAGCTTCAATTGCAAGTTTATTTATTAGATATCTTGGAACAACTGTTTTCATAGGCCTACAAGTTTTTTTATTATCTCAATTTTAAGTTTACTGACTAATTATCACACAACAATTGTTTCCATATGCATGCAAGTTTTATAACCTCAGTTTTAATTTATTTACTAAATAGTTCTAAACAACTATTTTTATAGGCCTACAAGTTTCTTATAGCCTTAATTTCAAGTTTGTTTACTTATATCTCGGAACAACTGTTTTCATAGGCCTACAAGATTTTTTATAATCACAATTTTAAATTTATTTACTAACAATCATTCAATAATTGTTCAATAGGCCAACAAGAACATTGCTAAAGGTAGTCTAACTGATTTTTTCCAAGACAGGGAAGAATATGTTGAAATGTATTTTTGACTGTCAGTTATATATGTATTCTTATATATATATATATATATATATATATATATATATATATATATATATATATATATATAGAGAGAGAGAGGAGAGAGAGAGAGAGAGAGAGAGAGAGAGAGAGAGAGAGTATAAATGTATGCGGGTGCATCTAATTCTTGGAGTTACAGTTTCTCGTGGAAAACGAAGTCTCAAGAAATGAATATATTTGTTTTGTACTTTTATATTAAGTCGTTTTACTAAAAAAAGAGATGATTTCAGAAAAAAGCCAGGTATTGGTTGTATTCTCTTTATATAAATATATATATATATATATATATATATATATTTATATATATATATATATATAATTATATATATATAGCAAAGTTAAACACTGTATCCGTCTAATATGTTGTAGGAAGCCCACTAAAATTCGGAAAAAATTGAAAGTTTTTTTATTTAGCTTTCGGAGAGTACATTCTCTCCCTCTTTCAGAAAGAGAAATAAAAGTTACATAAACTGAAAACAACAGTCAAGGTAAAAGAAATAAACATACAAGCATATGGTTGTATCAGAATAACTGCCCTACGGTGGTTTGCCAATCTTGTTTATGTAATTTTTTATTTCTCTTTCTGAAAAGAGGGAGAGAATGTACTCTCCGAAAGCTTAAATAAAAAACTTTCAATTTTTTCCGAATTTTAGTGGGCTTCCTACAATATATATATATATATATATATATATATATATATATATATATATATATATATAATATATATTTACTTGTATACTTATATTTTTAGATAATTACGCATATAATGATGTATCACCTTCGGTTAGCTAATAACGTATACATGACATAAAGCCAGCAACCAGCAGATTAATGATTACACTTCACTTAATTTGCACAGCTGTTACAATTACGAACAATTAACTTCAATGTTTACATCTGAACACCAAGTCCCCAAAGGTCGCTGGAGTCCTGTATATAACGAGAGAGAGAGAGATAGAGAGAGAGAGAGAGTCGGCGGTTTCAAAACCGTATGTTTTCTGTTTGATAGTTACCGCGCTACCGTTAACACACAAAAGAAAGATAACTGAATCATCCTACTGGCGAGCAACACTTTGTTGTTGCCTGATATGGCCTTGAATCATTTGTTTCTATTGCATAAAGCACCTATTAGTTTTCTGTAAAAGAAAACTACTGAGATGGCTTTGTCTGTCCGCCCTCAGATCTTAAAAACTACTGAGGCTCTATAGAGGGCTCCAATTGGTAAGTTGATCGCCCACCCTCCAATCATCAAACGTACCAAACTGCAGCCCTCTAGCCTCAGTAATGTTTATTCTATTTAAAGTTAAATTTAGCCATGATCGTGCGTCTGGCAACGTTATAATATAGGCCACCACCTGACCGTAGCTGAAAGTTTCATGGGCCGCGGCTCATTCAGCATTATATGCTGTACAGAAAACTCGAATTTTAAGAAGAAACTTCGGTGTATATTTTATTTGTATATATATGCTAGGGAATTTTTCGAAAAAATAATATTTCTGTCAAGTTATTTTATAACTTGACATTCCATTAACCTTATTCTCTCTCTCTCTCTCTCTCTCTCTCTCTCTCTCTCTCTGTCTCTCTCTCTCTCTCTCTCGTTAGCAAGTATGCACACACGTATATCATCCGATGGAAGTATGTAAATATATTATCAATGTTTAATTTTACTTAGGTTGTTCCGTATAAATATTGGCTTATAATAATAATAATAATAATAATAATAATAATAATAATAATAATAATAATAATAATAATAATAATAATAATAATAATGGATAGACTATAAGAAAGCCTTTGACATGATACCACACACATGGCTAATAGAATGTCTGAAAATATATGGGGCAGAGGAAAACACCATCAGCTTCCTCAAAAATACAATGCGCAACTGGAATCACAATACTTACAAGCTCTGGAATAAGACTAGCAGAGGTAATAATCAGGAGAGGGATCTTCCAGGGAGACTCACTGTCCCCACTACTCTTCGTAGTAGCGATGATTCCCATGACAAAAGTACTACAGAAGATGGATGCCGGGTACCAACTCGAGAAAAGAGGCAACAGAATTAACCATCTGATGTTCATGGACGACATCAAGCTGTATTGTAAGAGAATCAAGGAAATAGATACCCTAATCCAGACTGTAAGGATTGTATCTGGGGACATCAGGATGGAGTTTGGAATAGAAAAATGCGCCTTAGTCAACATACAAAAAGGCAAAAGTAAGCAAAGAATAGAACTGAAGGGATAAAGCTACCAGATGGGAGCAACATCAAATACATAGATGAGACTGGATACAAATACCTGGGAATAATGGAAGGAGGGGATATAAAACACCAAGAGCTGAATGACACAATCAGGAAAGAATATATGCAGAGACTCAAGGCGATACTCAAGTCAAAACTCAACGCCGGAAATATGATAAAATCCATAAACACATGGGCAGTGCCAGTAATCAGATACAGCGCAGGAATAGTGGAATGGACGAAGGCAGAACTCCGCAGCATAGATCAGAAAACGAGGAAACATATGACAATACACAAAGCACTACACCCAAGAACAAATACGGAGAGACTATACATAACACGAAAGGAAGGAGGGAGAGGACTACTAAGTATAGAGGACTGCGTCAACACCGAGAACAGAGCACTGGGGCAATATATGAAGACCAGTGAAGACGAGTGGCTCAAGAGTGCATGGGAAGAAAGACTAATAAAAGTAGACGAAGACCTAGAAATATACAGAGACAGGAGAATGACAAACAGAACAGAGGACTGGCACAACAAACCAATACACGGACAATACATGAGACAGACGAAAGAACTAGCCAGCGATGACACATGGCAATGGCTACTGAGGCGAGAGCTCAAGAAGGAAACTGAAGGAATGATAACAGCGGTACAAGATCAGGCCCTAAGAACCAGATATGTTCAAAATACGATAGACGGAAATGACATCTCTCCCATATGTAGGAAGTGCAATACGAAAAATGAAACCATAAACCACATAGCAAGCGAATGCCCGGCACTTGCACAGAACCAGTACAAAAAGAGGCATGATTCAGTAGCAAAAGCCCTCCACTGGAGCCTGTGCAAGAAACATCAGCTACCTTGCAGTAATAAGTGGTACGAGCACCAACCTGAGGGAGTGATAGAAAACGATCAGGCAAAGATCCTCTGGGACTATGGTATCAGAATAGATAGGGTGATACGTGCAAATAGACCAGACGTGACGTTGATTGACAAAATCAAGAAAAAAGTATCACTCATTGATGTCGCAATACCATGGGACACCAGATTTGAAGAGAAAGAGAGGGAAAAAATGGATAAGTATCAAGATCTGAAAATAGAAATAAGAAGGATATGGGATATGCCAGTGGAAATTGTACCTATAATCATAGGAGCACTAGGCACGATCCCAAGATCCCTGAAAAGGAATCTAGAAAAACTAGAGGACGAAGTAGCTCCAGGACTCATGCAGAAGAGTGTGATCCTAGAAACGGTGCACATAGTAAGAAAAGTGATGGACTCCTAAGGAAGCAGGATGCAACCCAGAACCCCACACTATAAATACCACCCAATCGAATTGGAGGACGTGATAGAGCAAAAAAAATAATAAAATAATAATAATAATAATAGTAATCGAGTAAGAAGCATTAAGAAAATCTCTAGTACCCATTAACATTTTCTTCAGGTTTACCATCCACTCGTTTCTTGAGTGCGATTGACTTTTTCCTTATTCTGTAAATATTGTTTCTTTTCCAATATTTTCCCGATCACCTACTTGCGAAGTATTTATAATAATTTTTTTTTGGACCAGCATACTTGCATACATATCTTTCCTACAGTCGTAATTATGGATCTAGCTGTATAGTTGATATATTGCATATATAAATCTCTTAACAATAATTAAGTCATATCTTTGTAATAGCTAATATTTTTTTGAAATATCATTATTTTAAATGTGTAAATATGTCGTTTGGTTAACGCATGTTCCAGTATAATAGATATATTGCATATATAAATATCTTTGCAATAATTAGGTCAAATCTTTATAACATCTACTATTTTTCTTATATATTATTATTCTAGATAAGTAAACATGTCGTTTGGTTAACGCATGTTCCAGTACTATGGTCTGAGCGATCGGCCATATCACAAGCCACTATATACATAAACACCTCTATGCTGCTTGCATAATGCTGCAGAATCTTTATGAGTTTCAAGTGACAGGCAATATAGTTATTTCCTTACACTTCAAATCAACAGGTCAACCAAAAATGGAGAGGAGAGAGGAGAGAGGAGATGTAGTGAATGACAACTGCGAACGTTTGTCAAAAAAAGGATGTTCTTGGTATTGTAAGCAATAATGTTTAATTCATGAAAAAAGGCAATTACATTTTTCGCGAAGATTTAGCCAGCTGTTATTGTGATCTTGATACAGCCATATATGGCGACGAAAACGATATGCAACGTTACTAAAGTCAAGGTCACTGCAACGAAAGGATCATAGAGGAAGGAGGAGAATTCCATGAACTGGAAGAAATGGCATGAAAGAACGATTAATAAATAAATAGATTTTAAACAGAATATGTGCAGCAAGTAGGTGGAACCGAAGTTCCAATGGCATTGGTCAGTTGCACGAAATGCCCCGTGGTGAGGTAGTGCTGTCAGTGCACCTCCCGTTTTGCACTGTAGGCATTATGAAATAGTGTTTGAAGCGTCTCTCCGACCCATAGTTCCACCCTCTTTTTATGCTTTTACTTTACCTCTATTACCGCTTCCTGCCGTCAATTTTGGTGTCCAACCTCTCAGACTATTACACCTTGTGGCAACTGTGGAGTTTGATGCCAGTTTCACCTTAATCTCCTTTATCTTATAAAACTCTTTATCTTGCTATTCAACCACTCTGACTCTCTTTTCACTGCCTTTGTTTGTTTGTTTGTATGGTGTTTTTACGTTGCATGGAACCAGTGGTTATTCAGCAACGGGACCAACGGCTTTACGTGACTTCCGAACCACGTCGAGAGTGAATTTCTATCACCAGAAATACACATCTCTCACTCCTCAATGGAATGCCCGAGAATCGAACTCGCGGCCACCGAGGTGGCAGGTCAAAACCATACCGATCACGCCACTGAGGCGCTCATTTTAACAGTCTTAATCGCTGAGTGGCCGAAATTGCCCAAGTGCTTGGCTTGACAGCCTCAAATTCATGAGAGAAATTAAAAATAAAACTGCAAACTATAAAGTTTGTCTTACATTCAGTAAACGAAAGTGATCTCTTCTCTGGTTTTTTTTTTTTTTTTAAGTTGTTAAGCCAAGCACTGGTACACTTCTGGTTGTTCGGCTCTAAAAGAGAGAGAGAGAGAGAGAGAGAGAGAGAGAGAGAGAGAGAGAGAGAGAGAGTACAAAACCTCGAAAATAATAAGACTGATGGACTG